>NW_028322237.1:2727272-3030303 GCF_059928025.1 Delphinapterus leucas
GCCCCAAGGGTTCAAAAATTCCCACACCATCTTTGGGGAAAGCTCAGCTAAAGAACTAAAAGTTCTACCTCTGGAAAAGGAAACACTCCTTCAATATGCAGACGACATTCTGATCACCAGCCCTACTAAGGAGACCTCTGAACTACGAAGCCAATAAAGGATACAAGTTGTCCAAGAAAAAGCTCAAATATCACAGACTACGGTGACCTGCCTGGGCTTCATTCTCACAGAAGGTCGGAGAAGCCCATCCCAGGAAAGGGAAGAAACAATTTACAGCCTTACCCATTTCTGAAACTAGAAGACAGCTTAGGGGTTCCTGGGGAGGCCAGGGTTTGCTGCTTCTGGATCCCTAACTACAGTCTACTAGCTCGGCCTCTATATGAAACACTGAAAGGAAAAGTTGATGATCCTTTTGAATAGAATGCAGAAGTGGCCTTTCAAGAATGGAAAGAGCAGTCAATTCAGACCCTTGCCCTGGAACTCCCTAATTTAGCTAAACCCTTTGACCTTTACATTCCTGGTGAACGGTGAATCGCCATTGGAGTATTAGTGCAAAACCTGGGACCACTTGAAATGGAACAATGCAAGAATGCGATCCAGGTAGGATAAACTACGGTCACCAAGGGGCTTGGCCCACCGCCACATCTGGCCAAGATACTGGCAGTATCTGATAACCTGGAAATCAGCAGCCCAAAAGGCCACCTCCCTCCTAAGGAAAAAGGAACTCTCATGGTGATCCTAATCCCCAGCCATGCCCTGAAGTTGCAGGGTTTGCTCCGTGGGCACACTGATCTTGAGTGAGGAGGCCTTCCAACTCCAACCTCCATAGAGATAACCGGGGCAAAGGGGCACCATGACGACTCATGTGAAGGTGTCTGAACATGGAAATTTAACGCTCATTTCCCACCAGGAAGAGGAATTAACCAAAGGCTCAGCATGCCATGCCGGAAACATATTAGGGCCTGAAGCAATCCTGCGGGTTTGCGGCCAGCTCACAAGAAAGCGAGTTGAAGAAAGGAGCTCAGGGGCAATGTAATTCACAAAATTGCAGAGTAATGAATGACAGCTATCGTCCAAAAATGTTTTGAAGTAAGTCATCGAAGAGGACGTGAAATTGGGGCAGAATTTCAGGAAAACGATTTCAGGGGGTAGACTGGAATTGCACTTAAAGAATAAGATTAGAGGCAGAATGTCGACAATGATGCACTTGGCCAAAAAGGGCGTATGCGTTTTTTCCTGAATATATTCAGGAAAAAACGCATACGCCCTTTTTGGCCAACCAAGCAACCGTGTAAAGGAAATGTGTACTACAATGAAGTCTCACTGCCCCCCGGTCAAAAGGGCCATCTGAAAAATGTGTAAATTCCAGAAAGGCACGACAGGTCATGGAGAACAGGGAGCCTTGTTATGCTGATGGGCGGGATGTAAATTGCCAACAACCACTCTGGAGAAAAGTATGGTGTTTCCTGAAACACGTAGGAAACAAAGCAACACAGCCTATGGCACTTCCACTTATGGTCCTATAGCATAGAGAAATTAAAATCAAAAACACACAGCCACCCCAAAATTTGGGATGGCTCTTTTTACAAGAACCTCGTCTACGGTACAAGTTAAATATCCGAGAAAGCAAAAAATGGATAAAGAAGTTGTGGTACGCACGTACAATGGAATATCACTCAGCAATGAAACCTACGTCATCAGGCCCGTAGCGGCATAATGAGTGGATTCAGGTACGATGATTCTACGAGAAATAAGTCACACAGAAAAAGAAACATCATAAGATATCACTAATACAAGGATTGTAAACTTGGCCACACATGAACTGAATTACAAAACAGAACAGGGTCTCAAATTTAGAAAACCAACTTATGCTTGCTTATGGGGAAAGGTGAGTTGGGGTGCTGCATAAAACCAGAGATTGAAATTAGCACAGATACCGTTCCATAAGCCAAATATATAATGGACAAGCCCTACTCCTTGCTCAACGAAATGGACTCAACACCCCATATTCAACGCCTGGCAAGATACCTGACAAGTAAGAATCTTAAAACCCATGGATTTATATGTCTCCATAAGGAAATCAAGCGTGTGTACAGCGGCCTAAACGCAGCAGTGAAAATCCGATAAATCCCATTATCAAAATAAATTTCAAAAACAAAACAAAATGACAGTGAAATAGAGAGCAATTCTTAAATAATTCATTCAGGCTTTGTGATGCAACCTGGATTTACCACATCTACACCCAGAGCTGGGTGAGACATAAGGCTGGACACTTCGGGCTGATAGCATTGGTGAGGTTCGGTGAGCAAACGCAGACCCTTTGAAGTCATACTGCATGGTAACCATTCCATGGGTCCCAACTCTACAGGTTTAAGGAATTCTTCCTTCAGCTAAAACATGCATGGGAAACCCACAGTACTGTGCACTGTGTGACCGGGAAACGTTTTCAAATGCATCTCAGTTATCGTCCCCTGGTACTCGGGTTCACCATTCCAGACGCTTTACTAACACTCTCCCCACTTGGAGAGTCAGTGCCATTAAACTCCTGTTTGGCACAGTTTGCAATTTCTGCGTAAGATGTACAGGAATAGGGAGAACCAATGAGAGACTAGCTGTAGGTGCCTGCACGGGCAAAAGGAACACTCATTTCCTACCAGGAAGAGGAATTAAACAAAGGCTCAGCATGCCCTGCCGGAAAGAGATTATGGCCTGAAGCAATCCTGCGGTTTTGCGGCCAGCTCACAAGAAAGCGAGTTGAAGACATGAGCTCAGGGGCACTGTAATTCAAAAACCTGAATTGTTATGAATGACAGCTATCGTCCAAAAATGTATTGAAATAAGTCTTCGAAGAGGACTTGTAAACGGGGCAGAATTTCAGGAAAACGATTTCAGGGGGTAGACTGGAATTGTACTAAAAGCATAGGAAAAGAGGCAAAATGTCGACAACGATGCACTTGGCCAAAAAGGGCGTATGCGTTTTTTCCTGAATATATTCAGAAAAAAACGCATACGCCCTTTTTGGCCAACCAAGCAACCGTGTAAAGGAAATCTGCACTACAATGAAGTCTCACTGCCCCCCCGGTCAAAAGGGCCATCTGAAAAAAGTGTAAAATCCAGAAAGGCAGGACAGGTCATGGAGAACAGGGAGCCTTGTCATGCTGATGGGCGGGATGTAAATTGCCAACAACCACTCTGGAGAAGTGTATGGTGTTTCCAGAAACACGTAGGAAACAAAGCAACACAGCCTATGGCACTTCCACTTATGGTCCTATAGCTTAGGGAAATTAAAATCAAAAACACACAGCCACCCCAGAGTTTGTGACGGCTCTGTTTACAAGAACCTCGTCTACGGTACAAGTAAAATATCCCAGAAAGCAAAAAATGGATAAAGAAGTTGTGGTACGCACGTACAATGGAATATCACTCAGCAATGAAATCTACGTCATCAGGCCCATAGCGGCCTAATGAGTGGATTCAGGTACGATGATTCAACGAGAAATAAGTCACACAGAAAAAGAAACATCATAAGATATCACTAATACACGGAATGTAAAGTTGGCTACACAGGAACTGAATTACAAAACAGAACAGGGTCTCAAATTTAGAAAACCAACTTATGCTTGCTTATGGGGAAAGGTGAGTTGGGGTGCTGCATAAAACCAGAGATTGAAATTAGCACAGATACCGTTCCATAAGCCAAATATATAATAGAGAAGACCTACTCCTTGCTCAAGGAAATGGACTCAACACCCCATATTCAACGCCTGGCAAGATACCTGACAAGTAAGAATCTTAAAACCCATGGATTTATATGTCTCCATAAGGAAATCAAGCGTGTGTACAGTGGCCTAAACGCAGCAGTGAAAATCCGATAAATCCCATTATCAAAATAAATTTCAAAAACAAAACACAATGACAGTGAAATAGAGAGCAATTCTTAAATAATTCATTCAGGGTTTGTGATGCAACCTGGATTTACCACATCTACACCCAGAGCTGGGTGAGACATAAGGCTGGGCACTTCGGGCTGATAGCATTGGTGAGGTTCGGTGAGCAAACGCAGACCCTTTGAAGTCATACTGCATGGTACCCATTCCATGGGTCCCAACTCTCCAGGTTTAAGGGATTCTTCCTTCAGCTAAAACATGAATGGGAAACCCAGACTATCGTCCGCCGTGTGATTGGGAAACGTTTTCAAATGCATCTCAGTTTTCGTCCCCTGGTACTCGGGTTCACCATTCCAGACGCTTTACTAACACTCTCCCCACTTGGAGAGTCAGTGCCTTTAACCTCCTGTTTGGCACAGTTTGCAATTTCTGCGCAAGATGAACAGGCATAGTGAGAACCAATGAGAGACTAGCTGTTGGTGTCTGCACGGGCAAATTGAACGATCATTTCCCACCAGGAAGTGGAATTAACCAAAGGATCAGCGTGCCCGGCCGGAAACATATTACGGCCTGAATCAATCCTGCGGTTTTGCGGGCAGCTCACAAGAAAAGGAGTTGAAGAAAGGAGCTCAGGGGCACTGTAATTCACAAACCTGCAGAGTTATGAATGACAGCTATCGTCCAAACATGTACTGAAGTAAGTCTTCAAAGAGGACTTGAAAGCGGGGCAGAATTTCAGGAAAACGATTTCAGGGGGTAGACTGGAATTGCACTTAAAGCATAGGAAAAGAGGCAGAATGTCGACAATGATGCACTTGGCCAAAAAGGGCGTATGCGTTTTTTCCTGAATATATTCAGGAAAAAACGCATACGCCCTTTTTGGCCAACCAAGCAAGCGTGTAAAGGAAATCTGCACTACAATGAAGTCTCACTGCCCCCCAGTCAAAAGGGCCATCTGAAAAAAGTGTAAAATCCAGAAAGGCAGGACAGGTCATGGAGAACAGGGAGCCTTGTCATGCTGATGGGCGGGATGTAAATTGCCAACAACCACTCTGGAGAAGTGTATGGTGTTTCCAGAAACACGTAGGAAACAAAGCAACACAGCCTATGTCACTTCCACTTATGGTCCTATAGCTTAGGGAAATTAAAATCAAAAACACACAGCCACCCCAGAGTTTGGGACGGCTCTGTTTACAAGAACCTCGTCTACGGTACAAGTAAAATATCCCAGAAAGCCAAAAATGGATAAAGAAGTTGTGGTACGCACGTACAATGGAATATCACTCAGCAATGAAATCTACTTCATCAGGCCCATAGCGGCATAATGAGTGGATTCAGGTATGATGATTCTACGAGAAATAAGTCACACAGAAAAAGAAACATCATAAGATATGACTAATACACGGAATGTAAACTTGGCTACCCATGAACTGAATTACAAAACAGAACAGGGTCTCAAATTTAGAAAACCAACTTACGCTTGCTTATGGGGAAAGGTGAGTTGGGGTGCTGCATAAAACCAGAGATTGAAATTAGCACAGATACCGTTCCATAAGCCAAATATATAATAGACAAGACCTACTCCTTGCTCAACGAAACGGACTCAAAGCCTGGGAATATACCTGACAAGTAAGAATCTTAAAATCCATGGATTTATATGTCTCCATAAGGAAATCAAGCGTGTGTACAGCAGCCTAAACGCAGCAGTGAAAATCCGATAAATCCCATTATCAAAATAAATTTCAAAACCAAAACACATTGACAGTGAAATAGAGAGCAATTCTTAAATAATTCATTCAGGGCTTGTGATGCAACCTGTATTTACCACATCTACACCCAGAGCTGGATGAGACATAAGGCTGGACACTTCAGGCTGATAGCATTGGTGAGGTTCGGTGAGCAAACGCAGACTCTTTGAAGTCATACTGCATGGTACCCATTCCATAGGTCCCAACTCTCCAGGTTTAAGGGATTCTTCCTTCAGCTAAAACATGCATGGGAAACCCAGAGTATGGTCCACCATGTGATTGGGAAACGTTTTTAAATGCATCTCAGTTTTCGTCCCCTGGTACTCAGGTTCAACATTTGAACGCTTTACTAACACTCTCCCCACTTGGAGAGTCAGTGCCATTAACCTCCTGTTTGGCACAGTTTGCAATTTCTGTGCAAGATGAACAGGAATAGGGAGAAGCAATGAGAGACTAGCTGTAGGTGTCTGCACGGGCAAATGGAACGCTCATTACCCACCAGGAAGAGGAATTATCCAAAGGCTCAGCGTGCCCTGCCGGAAACAGATTAGGGCCTGAAGCAATCCTGCGGTTTTGCGGCCAGCTCACAAGAAAGCGAGTTGAAGAAATGAGCTCAGGGGCACTGTAATTCACAAACCTGCAGAGTTATGAATGACAGCTATCATCCAAAAATGTATAGAGGTAAGTCTTCGAAGAGGACTTGAAAGCGGGGCAGAATTTCAGGAAAACTATTTTAGGGGGTAGACTGGGATTGTACTAAAAGCATAGGAAAAGAGGGAGAATTTAGACAATGATGCACTTGGCCAAAAAGGGCGTATGCGTTTTTTCCTGAATATATTCAGGAAAAAACGCATACGCCCTTTTTCGGCAACCAAGCAAGCGTGTAAAGGAAATCTGCACTACAATGAAGTCTCACTGCCCCCCGGTCAAAAGGGGCATCTGAAAAAGTGTAAAATCCAGAAAGGCAGGACAGGTCATGGAGAACAGGGAGACTTGTTATGCTGATGGGGGGGATGTAAATTGCAAACAGCCACTCTGGAGAAGTGTATGGGGTTTCCTGAAACACGTAGGAAACAAAGCAACAGAGCCTATGGCACTTCCACTTATGGTCCTATAGCTTAGGGAAATTAAAATCAAAAACACACAGCCACCCCAAAGTTTGGGACAGCTCTGTTTACAAGAACGTCGTCTACGGTACAAGTTAAATATCCCAGAATGTGAAAAATGGTTAAAGAAGTTGTGGTACGCACGTACAATGGAATATCACTCACCAATGAAATCTGTGTCATCAGGCCCGTCGCGGCATATTGAGTGGATCCAGGTACGATGATTCTAAGTGAAATAAGTCACACAGAAAGTGAAACATCATAAGATATCACTAATACACGGAATGTAAACTTGGCTACACATGAACTGAATTACAAAACAGAACAGGGTCTCAAATTTAGAGCACCAACTTATGCTTGCTTATGGGGAAAGGTGAGGTGGGATGCTGCATAAAACCAGAGATAGAAATTAGCACACATACCTTTCCATAAGCCAAATATGTAATAGTCAAGACTTACACCTTGCTCAACGAAATGGACTAAACACACCATATTCAACTCCTAGGATTACACATGACTAGTAAGAATCTTCAAACCCATGGATTTATATGTCTCCGTAAGAGAATCAAGTGTGTGTACAGCTGCATGAAGGCAGCAGAGAAAATCCGATAAATCCCATTATCAAAATAAACTACAAAAACAAACACAATGACAGTGAAATAGAGAGCAATTCTTAAATAATTCATTCAGGGCTTGTGATGCAACCTGGATTTACCACATCTACACCTAGAGCTGAGTGAGACATAAGGTTCGACACTTTGGGCTGATAGCATTGGTGAGGTTCGGTGAGAAAATGCAGGCCATTTGAAGTCATACTGCATGGTACCCATTGCATGGGTCCCACCTCTCCAGGTTTAAGGGATTCTTCCTTCAGGTAAAACACGCATGGGAAACCCAGAATATGGTCCACCGTGTGACCGGGAAACCTTTTTAAATGCATCTCAGTTTTCTTCCCCTCATATTCGGTTTTACCATTCAAGACGCTTTACTAACTCTTTCCCCAATTGGAGAGTCAGTGCCTTTAACCTCCAGTTTGGCACAGTTTGGAATTTCTGAGCAAGATGAACAGGAATAGGGAGAACCAATGAGAGATTAGCTGTAGGTGTCTGCACGAGCAAATTTAACACTCATTTCCCATCAGGAAGAGGAATTAGCCAAAGGCTCAACATGCCGTGCCGGAACCAGATTAGGGCCTGAAGCAATCCTGCGGTTTTGCGGCCAGCTCACAAGAAAGCGAGTTGAAGAATGGAGCTCAGGGGCACTGTAATTCACAAACCTGCAGAGTTATAAATGACAGCTATCGTCCAAAAATATATTGAAGTAAGGCTGCAAAGAGGACTTGAAGGCGGGGCAGAATTCCAGGAATACGATTTCAGGAGGTAGATGGGAAGTCCTCTGAAAGTATAGGAGAAGAGGCAGAACTTCGACAATGATGCACTTGGTCAAAAAGGGCATATGCGTTTCTTCCAGGGCCCTCATTAAAGAGGGTAGGAGGCTCCCAGCATGCTTCAGTGGCCAACAGAGGGCCTACGTCGCCAAGGCGACGTGAGCCATCCAGGCAGGAGTGACCTCACATCAGAGCGCCCACCTCACAGAAGGGTAAGGAACCCAGTCATGATCAGACTCTCACCAGAGTGCCCACATAAGCAAGGGGCTGGGAATCAGGCACGAGTGTCCTCACACCCGTGGGGCCACATCATCGAAAGTTGAGGTACCCAGCACATGTGGCCTCAAACCAGAAGACCCACATCACCATGGGTCTCAGAGCGAGGCAGGCAGGATTAACCTCAAAACACATGGCCCATTGTATAAAAAGGTGAGGAATCCAGCAGTTGGAACATCCCAGCAGGCGGCCCAGAGCACCGAGGCTATGGGATCCAGGCAGTGATGAACTCACAACAGAGGGCCCTCATCGTGATACTGTAAGCAACCCAGCCGTTGTGACCTCAGAGCACAAGGCCCACATCCCCATGGGGAAGGGAACCAAGCAGGAGTGTCATCGCACCAGTGGGCACACAACAGAAAATGTGGGGAGCCCAGCAGTTAGGGCCGGACGCCAGAGGGCCCTCATCACTGAGGAGAGGAGGCTCCCAGCAAGCTCCAACTGCTACCAGAGGGCCGACGTCGCCAATGCGGGGTGTGCCAGCCAGGCAGGAGTGACCTCAGAGCAGAGGGCCAACCACACAAAAGTGTGAGGAACCCAAAGAGGATCAGACTCTCACCAGAGGGCCCACATCACCAAGGGAATGGAAACCAGGCAGGAGTGTCCTCACACCAGTGGGGCCACATCACCGAAATGTGACGGACCCAGCACACGTGGCCTCAAACTACAGGACACACATCACCAAGGGGCTGGGAGTGAGGCAGGCAGGAGGAGCCTCAAAACAGAGGGCCCATTGCGTAAAAAAGGTGAGGAATCCCGCAGTTGGAACCTCCCAGCAGGCGGCCAGGAGCAGCGAGGCTATGGGATCCAGGCCTGACTGAACTCAAAACAGAGGGCCCACATTCTGACACTGTGAGCAACCCAGCCGTTGGGACCACAGAGCAGAAAGCCCACATCCCCTAGGGAAGGGACCCTGGCTGGAGTGTACTCACACGACAGGGCGCACATCAGAAAATTTTGGGAGCCCATGAGTTAGGGCCTGACGCCAGAGGGCCCTCATTACCGAGGGGAGGAGACTCCCAGCAGGCACCAACTCCCAACTGAGGGCCCACATCGCCAACGTGACGTGTGCCAGCCAGGCAGGAGTGACCTCACAGCAGAGGGCCCACCTCCCAGAAGTGTGAGGAATCCAGACAGGATCAGACTCTCACAAGAGGGCCCCAATCACCAAGGGGATGGGAACCAGGCAGGAGTGTCCTCACACCAGTGGGGCCACATCAATAAAGGTGAGGAAACCGGTACATGTGGCCTTAAACCAGAGGACCTACATCACAAAGGGGCTGGGAGTGAGTCAGGAAGTAGGAGCATAAAAACACAGGACCCAAAGAATAAAAAAGGTAAGGAATCCAGCAGTAGGAACCTCCCAGCAGTCGGCTCAGAGCACAGAGTCTATGGGATCTAGGCCTGAGTGAACTAACACCAGAGAGACAACATCATGAAACGGTGAACAACACAGGTGTTGGGACCTTAGAGCAGAAGGCCCACATGCCCATGGGGATGGGAACCTCGCAGGAGTGTCCTCGCACCACTTAGCACGTATCAGAAAATGTGGGTACCCAGCAGTTAGGGCCTGACGCTAGAGGGCCCCCATCACCGAGGGGAGGAGGCTCCCAGCAGGCTCCAAGTGCCACAAGAGGGCCGATGTTGCCCAGGTGGGGTGTGCCAGCCAGGCAGGAGTGACCTCACAGCAGAGGGCCCACCTCACAGAAGGGTGAGGAACCCAGCCAGGATCAGACTCTCACCAGAGGGCCCACATCATCAAGGGGATAGGAAGCAGGCAGGAGTGTCCTCACACCAGTGTGGCCACATCATCCAAAGGCGAGGGACCCAGCACACGTGGCCTCACACCAGAGGACACACATCACCAAGGGACTGGGAGTGAGGCAGGCAGGAGGAGTCTCAAAACAGAGGGTCCATAGAAGAAAAAAGGTGAGGAATCCCGCAGTTGGAACCTCCCAGCAGGTGGCCAGGAGCAGCGAGGCTATGGGATCCAGGTCGGAGAGAACTCACAGCAGAGGGCCCTCATCATGAAACTGAGCAACCCACGGTTGGGACCTCAGAGCAGAAGGCCCACATTCCCATGGGGTTGGGAACCTGGCACGAGTGTACTCGAACCACAGGGCGCATATCAGAAAATATTGGGAGCCCAGGAATTAGGGCCTGACGCCAGAGGGCCCTCATTACCGAGGGCAGGAGACCCCCAGCAGGCACCAAATCCCACCAGAGGGCCGACTTCGCCAAGGCGGGGTGTGCCAGCCAGGCAGGAGTGACGTCAGAGAAGAGGGCCCACCTCACAGAAGTGTGAGGAACCCAACCAGGATCAGACTCTCACCGGATGGCCCACATCACCAAGGGGATGGGAACCAGGCAGGAGTGTCCTCACACCAGTGGGGCCACATCAGCCAAAGGTGAGGAACCCAGCACATGTGGCCTCAAACCACAGGACACACATCACCAAGGGGCTGGGAGTGAGGCAGGTGTCCGGAGGGGCACATTTAACTCTAATTTCCCACCAGGAAGAGGAATTAACCAAAGGCTCAGAGTGCCGTGCCAGACCCTGATTATGGCCTAAAGCAAACCTGCGGTTCTGTGGCCAGCTTTCAAGGAAACGAGTTAAGAAAGGAAATCACAGGCACTGTAATTCACAAACCTGCAGAGTTATAAATGACAGCTATTGGCAAAAATATACTGAAGTAAGTCTGCAAAGAGGACTTCAAAACGAGGCAGAATTGCAGGAATCATATTTCAGGAGGTAGATTGGAATTGCGTTTAAAGCATGTGAAAAGCGGCAGATCTTTGACAGTGATGCACTTGGACAAAAGTGCGTAAACATTTTTTCCTGAATATATTCAGGAAAAAACACATATGCCCTTTTTGGCCAACCAAGCACTCGAGCAATGGAAATCCGCACTACAATGAAGTCTCATTTCCCATTCGTCAAAAGGGCCATCTGAAAAAAGTGTAAAAACCAGAAACACAGGACAGGCCATGGAGAACAGGGAGCCTTGTTATGCTGATGGGCGGGATGTAAATTGCCAACAGACACTCTGGAGATGTTTATGGTGTATCCTGAAACATCTGAAAAACAAAGCTACAGACCCTAGGGCACTTCCACTTTTGGCCCTATAGCTTAGGAAAATTAAAATCAACAAGACACAGCCAACACCAAATTTAGGGCTGCTGTGTTTACAAGAACCTTGAGTCCAGTACAAATTAAATATCCCAGAAAGAAAAATATGGATAAAGGAGTTGTGCTACTTACGTACAATGGAATATCACTCAGCAATGAAATCAATGTCATCAGGCCTGTAGCAGCAAATTGAGTGGATTTAAGTATGATGATTCTAAGAGAAATATGTCACACAGAGAAAGGTAATTATCATAAGATATCACTAATAGAGAGAGTGTAAACTTGGCTACACATAAACTGAATTCCAAAACCGAACAGAGTCTCACATTTAGATAAAAACTTATGCTTGCTTAAGGGGAAAGTTGAGTTGCGGTGCTGTATAAAACCAGAGATTGAAATTAGCACACATACCGTTCCATAAGCCAAATATGTAATAGACAAGACCTACTCTTTGCTCAACGAAATAGACTCATCCATGGTGTATCACCTCACACCTGTTAGAATGGGCATCATCAGAAAATCTACAAACAACAAATGCTGGAAAGGGTGTGGAGATAAGGAACCCTCTTCCGCTATTGTTGGGAATGAAATTGATACAGTCACTGTGGAGAACGTTATGGAGTTTCTTATAAAACTAAGAATAGAATTACCATATGATACAGCAGTCCCACTACTGGGCATATACCCAGACAAAACCATAAATCAAAAAGAGACATTCACCGCAATGTTCATTGCATCACTATTTACAATATCCAGGTAATGGAAGCAACCTAAATGCCCACAGACAGACGAATGCATAAAGAAGTGGTACATATATAAAATGGAATATTACTAAGCCATAAAAAGGAATGAAATTGGGTCATTTGTAGAGACGTTGATGGATCTAGAGACTGTCATACAGAGTGAAGTAAGTCAGAAAGAGAAAAAGAAATCTTGTCTATTAATGGCTATATGTGGAACCTAGACAAATTGTACAGATGAACCGTTTTGCAAGGCAGAAATAGAGCAACAGATGTAGACAACAAACGTATGGACACCAAGGGGGGAAAGCTGTTGGGGGGTGGTGGTGGGAGGAGTTGAGAGATTGGGATTGGCATGTATACATTTATATGTATAAAATAGATAACCAAAAAGAACCTGCTGTATAAAAAAATAAAATAAAATTCAAATTACAAAAAGTAAAACAGAAAAAATATTCTTCCCTTCACATACATGTATTTATATGAATAAATTATTTCCATGCTTATATCTGTAAATACAAAAAAGAGGAATAAAATCTACCTTGAACCAAAAAAGAAAAAAAAACAGAACCCACCAGCTACACAGAGGAAAACCGTATCAGGGCACTTGCTCCAGTTGTAAACAATTCTGAAGTTGGTCGGTGGTGGGGAATCATCTCCCATTCAGCCAGCAGGCCCCACGCAACAAGCGTCCTCATTGCAAAGCTGGGGGACAGTGCCGAGGCATCTGTGAGTAAACGTGGGCTGAGCCCCAGGCCAGCTGCTGCTGAAATGTTCCCACCCTTCCCAGGTAAAACACCTGAATATGTACAAGGACTTGAAAGCCTAGAGGAAGGGCCATGGAGCCACATGAGCGACAGCATGCCAGCCGACTTGGTGCCTGCAGGCCAGCCAGGATGGTCCTGGTCCTGGGTGTTCTTCTGGAAGCTTTCCATTTCCCTGCCTGAGATACCCCTGCTGTCCCGGCCCCCACTGCTTTCTTCCTCACTCACCTCTGCCCAGGGAGAAATTCCAGCGGCACGTATGGGTGACACATCCTCTTCTTTAGCAGGTGGCATCTTGGCAACTGCTGCAGAAAGTCCAGCAGAGCCCCACTCACACTGGGCCACCAACAAAGCCGTGGCCTCTCACTCCCTCCCACCAGTCCAGCCCCAAGACTGCTGACAGGGCAGAGAAAATGGCGTCAGGCACAGCTGCAGGGGCTCTTGCTGCCTGGAGCGGTGTTTATATTGATCTGAACCCAGGCACACCTGGGGAGGGCTGGCCGGCACGGTCAGGCTTCCCAGGCCAGCCAATAATCACCCCTCAGGGGCTCACAGTTGCAGAAACTGGAACTTGCTGAATCGGCCAGGTCCAAGGAACAGGTGTGGGCTCCTGAGAGTCAGGATAGACAAGGGGCTGCAGCTCTGGCTTGTTTTCTAATTATATTATCTGGCCCATGAGTGGGAGACAACTTCAAGAAAACCCTCTCCTAATGAGAGGAACCCAGGAGTCAGGGAGAGGAGGGGTGGCTGGTGGGTGGAGACAGAGGCCTGGTGCCCCGGGTGCAGTGGAAGTCTCTGGAACACCAGGTGAAGGGAGGCCACACAGAGTGATGCCCAGGGTCACAGACCTGTCGGAGCTGCTATTTGTTAGTTCAAGTCCTGCTCTGAGGTGCTCTGTGTCAGATCTGAGTGACAGGTGAGATGGGAGTGCTCTGCAATGAGGGCGATATGCACGGTTCCTGTGTTCCCAGCCCTGCCATGGTACCTGCAAGGGTAGCTCTGTATCCTGGGAGGGGCCTGACCACGAGAGCCCCATGGGCTGCAGGGGGACCTGCCCAGGGAACCCCATATCCTGGGAGGGTCCTGAACACGAGAGCCCCGTGGGCTGGGGTGGGGTACCTGCCCAGGTGAGCTCCATATCCTGGGATTGGCCTGACCTCGAGAGCCCCATGGGCTGCTGGAGTCCTGGTAAAGGATGTCAGGACAGTCAGTGAAGCCACCGAGGATATACCTCCAGTAGTTCCTAAATCCTACACCCTGCTGGTCATTCTACCAACCACCAGGACATGGTATTCTGTATTAGTCTTCAATGATGCCTTCTTTTGTATTCTATTAGTCCCAGAGTCACAAGAAATTTTGGCTTGTGAGTGGCAGGACTCAACATACAACTAAAACAATACTTCCGGGCCGTGTTGCCCCAAGGGTTCAAAAATTCCCACACCATCTTTGGGGAAAGCTCAGCTAAAGACCTAAAAGTTCTACCTCTGGAAAAGGAAACACTCCTTCAATATGCAGACGACATTCTGATCACCAGCCCTACTAAGGAGACCTCTGAACTACGAAGCCAATAAAGGATACAAGTTGTCCAAGAAAAAGCTCAAATATCACAGACTACGGTGACCTGCCTGGGCTTCATTCTCACAGAAGGTCGGAGAAGCCCATCCCAGGAAAGGGAAGAAACAATTTACAGCCTTACCCATTTCTGAAACTAGAAGACAGCTTAGGGGTTCCTGGGGAGGCCAGGGTTTGCTGCTTCTGGATCCCTAACTACAGTCTACTAGCTCGGCCTCTATATGAAACACTGAAAGGAAAAGTTGATGATCCTTTTGAATAGAATGCAGAAGTGGCCTTTCAAGAATGGAAAGAGCAGTCAATTCAGACCCTTGCCCTGGAACTCCCTAATTTAGCTAAACCCTTTGACCTTTACATTCCTGGTGAACGGTGAATCGCCATTGGAGTATTAGTGCAAAACCTGGGACCACTTGAAATGGAACAATGCAAGAATGCGATCCAGGTAGGATAAACTACGGTCACCAAGGGGCTTGGCCCACCGCCACATCTGGCCAAGATACTGGTAGTATCTGATAACCTGGAAATCAGCAGCCCAAAAGGCCACCTCCCTCCTAAGGAAAAAGGAACTCTCATGGTGATCCTAATCCCCAGCCATGCCCTGAAGTTGCAGGGTTTGCTCCGTGGGCACACTGATCTTGAGTGAGGAGGCCTTCCAACTCCAACCTCCATAGAGATAACCGGGGCAAAGGGGCACCATGACGACTCATGTGAAGGTGTCTGAACATGGAAATTTAACGCTCATTTCCCACCAGGAAGAGGAATTAACCAAAGGCTCAGCATGCCATGCCGGAAACATATTAGGGCCTGAAGCAATCCTGCGGGTTTGCGGCCAGCTCACAAGAAAGCGAGTTGAAGAAAGGAGCTCAGGGGCAATGTAATTCACAAAATTGCAGAGTAATGAATGACAGCTATCGTCCAAAAATGTTTTGAAGTAAGTCATCGAAGAGGACGTGAAATTGGGGCAGAATTTCAGGAAAACGATTTCAGGGGGTAGACTGGAATTGCACTTAAAGAATAAGATTAGAGGCAGAATGTCGACAATGATGCACTTGGCCAAAAAGGGCGTATGCGTTTTTTCCTGAATATATTCAGGAAAAAACGCATACGCCCTTTTTGGCCAACCAAGCAACCGTGTAAAGGAAATGTGTACTACAATGAAGTCTCACTGCCCCCCGGTCAAAAGGGCCATCTGAAAAATGTGTAAATTCCAGAAAGGCACGACAGGTCATGGAGAACAGGGAGCCTTGTTATGCTGATGGGCGGGATGTAAATTGCCAACAACCACTCTGGAGAAAAGTATGGTGTTTCCTGAAACACGTAGGAAACAAAGCAACACAGCCTATGGCACTTCCACTTATGGTCCTATAGCATAGAGAAATTAAAATCAAAAACACACAGCCACCCCAAAATTTGGGATGGCTCTTTTTACAAGAACCTCGTCTACGGTACAAGTTAAATATCCGAGAAAGCAAAAAATGGATAAAGAAGTTGTGGTACGCACGTACAATGGAATATCACTCAGCAATGAAACCTACGTCATCAGGCCCGTAGCGGCATAATGAGTGGATTCAGGTACGATGATTCTACGAGAAATAAGTCACACAGAAAAAGAAACATCATAAGATATCACTAATACAAGGATTGTAAACTTGGCCACACATGAACTGAATTACAAAACAGAACAGGGTCTCAAATTTAGAAAACCAACTTATGCTTGCTTATGGGGAAAGGTGAGTTGGGGTGCTGCATAAAACCAGAGATTGAAATTAGCACAGATACCGTTCCATAAGCCAAATATATAATGGACAAGCCCTACTCCTTGCTCAACGAAATGGACTCAACACCCCATATTCAACGCCTGGCAAGATACCTGACAAGTAAGAATCTTAAAACCCATGGATTTATATGTCTCCATAAGGAAATCAAGCGTGTGTACAGCGGCCTAAACGCAGCAGTGAAAATCCGATAAATCCCATTATCAAAATAAATTTCAAAAACAAAACAAAATGACAGTGAAATAGAGAGCAATTCTTAAATAATTCATTCAGGCTTTGTGATGCAACCTGGATTTACCACATCTACACCCAGAGCTGGGTGAGACATAAGGCTGGACACTTCGGGCTGATAGCATTGGTGAGGTTCGGTGAGCAAACGCAGACCCTTTGAAGTCATACTGCATGGTAACCATTCCATGGGTCCCAACTCTACAGGTTTAAGGAATTCTTCCTTCAGCTAAAACATGCATGGGAAACCCACAGTACTGTGCACTGTGTGACCGGGAAACGTTTTCAAATGCATCTCAGTTATCGTCCCCTGGTACTCGGGTTCACCATTCCAGACGCTTTACTAACACTCTCCCCACTTGGAGAGTCAGTGCCATTAAACTCCTGTTTGGCACAGTTTGCAATTTCTGCGTAAGATGTACAGGAATAGGGAGAACCAATGAGAGACTAGCTGTAGGTGCCTGCACGGGCAAAAGGAACACTCATTTCCTACCAGGAAGAGGAATTAAACAAAGGCTCAGCATGCCCTGCCGGAAAGAGATTATGGCCTGAAGCAATCCTGCGGTTTTGCGGCCAGCTCACAAGAAAGCGAGTTGAAGACATGAGCTCAGGGGCACTGTAATTCAAAAACCTGAATTGTTATGAATGACAGCTATCGTCCAAAAATGTATTGAAATAAGTCTTCGAAGAGGACTTGTAAACGGGGCAGAATTTCAGGAAAACGATTTCAGGGGGTAGACTGGAATTGTACTAAAAGCATAGGAAAAGAGGCAAAATGTCGACAACGATGCACTTGGCCAAAAAGGGCGTATGCGTTTTTTCCTGAATATATTCAGAAAAAAACGCATACGCCCTTTTTGGCCAACCAAGCAACCGTGTAAAGGAAATCTGCACTACAATGCAGTCTCACTGCCCCCCCGGTCAAAAGGGCCATCTGAAAAAAGTGTAAAATCCAGAAAGGCAGGACAGGTCATGGAGAACAGGGAGCCTTGTCATGCTGATGGGCGGGATGTAAATTGCCAACAACCACTCTGGAGAAGTGTATGGTGTTTCCAGAAACACGTAGGAAACAAAGCAACACAGCCTATGGCACTTCCACTTATGGTCCTATAGCTTAGGGAAATTAAAATCAAAAACACACAGCCACCCCAGAGTTTGTGACGGCTCTGTTTACAAGAACCTCGTCTACGGTACAAGTAAAATATCCCAGAAAGCAAAAAATGGATAAAGAAGTTGTGGTACGCACGTACAATGGAATATCACTCAGCAATGAAATCTACGTCATCAGGCCCATAGCGGCCTAATGAGTGGATTCAGGTACGATGATTCAACGAGAAATAAGTCACACAGAAAAAGAAACATCATAAGATATCACTAATACACGGAATGTAAAGTTGGCTACACAGGAACTGAATTACAAAACAGAACAGGGTCTCAAATTTAGAAAACCAACTTATGCTTGCTTATGGGGAAAGGTGAGTTGGGGTGCTGCATAAAACCAGAGATTGAAATTAGCACAGATACCGTTCCATAAGCCAAATATATAATAGAGAAGACCTACTCCTTGCTCAAGGAAATGGACTCAACACCCCATATTCAACGCCTGGCAAGATACCTGACAAGTAAGAATCTTAAAACCCATGGATTTATATGTCTCCATAAGGAAATCAAGCGTGTGTACAGCGGCCTAAACGCAGCAGTGAAAATCCGATAAATCCCATTATCAAAATAAATTTCAAAAACAAAACACAATGACAGTGAAATAGAGAGCAATTCTTAAATAATTCATTCAGGGTTTGTGATGCAACCTGGATTTACCACATCTACACCCAGAGCTGGGTGAGACATAAGGCTGGGCACTTCGGGCTGATAGCATTGGTGAGGTTCGGTGAGCAAACGCAGACCCTTTGAAGTCATACTGCATGGTACCCATTCCATGGGTCCCAACTCTCCAGGTTTAAGGGATTCTTCCTTCAGCTAAAACATGAATGGGAAACCCAGACTATCGTCCGCCGTGTGATTGGGAAACGTTTTCAAATGCATCTCAGTTTTCGTCCCCTGGTACTCGGGTTCACCATTCCAGACGCTTTACTAACACTCTCCCCACTTGGAGAGTCAGTGCCTTTAACCTCCTGTTTGGCACAGTTTGCAATTTCTGCGCAAGATGAACAGGCATAGTGAGAACCAATGAGAGACTAGCTGTTGGTGTCTGCACGGGCAAATTGAACGATCATTTCCCACCAGGAAGTGGAATTAACCAAAGGCTCAGCGTGCCCGGCCGGAAACATATTACGGCCTGAAGCAATCCTGCGGTTTTGCGGGCAGCTCACAAGAAAAGGAGTTGAAGAAAGGAGCTCAGGGGCACTGTAATTCACAAACCTGCAGAGTTATGAATGACAGCTATCGTCCAAACATGTACTGAAGTAAGTCTTCAAAGAGGACTTGAAAGCGGGGCAGAATTTCAGGAAAACGATTTCAGGGGGTAGACTGGAATTGCACTTAAAGCATAGGAAAAGAGGCAGAATGTCGACAATGATGCACTTGGCCAAAAAGGGCGTATGCGTTTTTTCCTGAATATATTCAGGAAAAAACGCATACGCCCTTTTTGGCCAACCAAGCAAGCGTGTAAAGGAAATCTGCACTACAATGAAGTCTCACTGCCCCCCAGTCAAAAGGGCCATCTGAAAAAAGTGTAAAATCCAGAAAGGCAGGACAGGTCTTGGAGAACAGGGAGCCTTGTTATGCTGATGGGCGGGATGTAAATTGCCAACAGCCACTCTGGAGAAATGTATGGTGTATCCTGAAACACGTAGGAAACAAAGCAAGACAGCCTATGTCACTTCCACTATGGTCCTATAGCTTAAGGTAATTAAAATCACAAACACACAGCCACCCTAAAGTTTGGGATGGCTCTGTTTACAAGAACCTTGTCTACGGTATAAGTTAAATATCCGAGAAAGGAAAAAATGGATAAAGAAGTTCTGGTACGCACGTACAATGGAATATCACTCAGCAATGAAATCTACGTCTTCAGGCCCGTAGCGGCATAATGAGTGGATTCAAGTATGATGATTTTACGAGAAATAAGTCACACAGAAAAAGAAACATCATAAGATATGACTAATACACGGAATGTAAACTTGGCTACCCATGAACTGAATTACAAAACAGAACAGGGTCTCAAATTTAGAAAACCAACTTATGCTTGCTTATGGGGAAAGGTGAGTTGGGGTGCTGCATAAAACCAGAGATTGAAATTAGCACAGATACCGTTCCATAAGCCAAATATATAATAGACAAGACCTACTCTTTGCTCAACGAAACGGACTCAAAGCCTGGGAATATACCTGACAAGTAAGAATCTTAAAACCCATGGATTTATATGTCTCCATAAGGAAATCAAGCGTGTGTACAGCAGCCTAAACGCAGCAGTGAAAATCCGATAAATCCCATTATCAAAATAAAGTTCAAAACCAAAACACATTGACAGTGAAATAGAGAGCAATTCTTAAATAATTCATTCAGGGCTTGTGATGCAACGTGGATTTACCACATCTACACCCAGAGCTGGGTGAGATATACGGCTGGACACTTCGGGCTGATAGCATTAGTGAGGTTCGGTGAGCAAACGCAGACCCTTTGTAGTCATACTGCATGGTACCCATTCCATGGTTCCCAGCTCTCCAGGTTTAAGGGATTTTTCCTTCAGCTAAGACATGCATGGGAAACCCAGAGTATTGTCCACCGTGTGATTGGGAAATGTTTTCAAATATATCTCAGTTTTCGAACCCTGGTACTCGGGTTCACCATTCCAGACACTTTACTAACATTCTCCCCACTTGGAGAGTCAGTGCCTTTAACATCCTGTTTGGCACAGTTTGCAATTTCTACGCAAGATTAACAGGAATAGGGAGAAACAATGAGAGACTAGCTGTAGGTGTCTGCACGGGCAAATGGAACGCTCATTTCCCACCAGGAAGAGGAATTCACCAAAGGCTCAGTGTGCCCTGACGGAAACAGATTAGGGCCTGCAGCAATCCTGCGGTTTTGCGGCCAGCTCACAAGAAAGCGAGTTGAGGAAACGAGCTCAGGGGCACTGTAATTCACAAACCTGCAGAGTTATGAATGACAGCTATCGTCCAAAAATGTATTGAAGTAAGTCTTCGAAGAGGACTTGAAAGCGGGGCAGAATTTCAGGAAAACGATTTCAGGGGGTAGACTGGAATTGCACTTAAAGCATAGGAATAGAGGCAGAATGTCGACAATGATGCACTGGCCAAAAAGTGCGTATGCCTTTTTTCCTGAATATATTCAGGAAAAAACGCATACGCCATTTTTGGCCAAGCAAGCAAGCAGGTAAATGAAATCTGCACTACAATGAAGTCTCACTGCCCCCCGGTCAAAAGGGGCATCTGAAAAAGTGTAAAATCCAGAAAGGCAGGACAGGTCATGGAGAACAGGGAGACTTGTTATGCTGATGGGGGGGATGTAAATTGCAAACAGCCACTCTGGATAAGTTTATGGGGTTTCCTGAAACACGTAGGAAACAAAGCAACAGAGCCTATGTCACTTCCACTTATGGTCCTATAGCTTACGGAAATTAAAATCAAAAACACACAGCCACCCCAAAATTTGGGACAGCTCTGTTTACAAGAACGTCGTCTACGGTCCAAGTTAAATATCCCAGAATGTGAAAAATGGTTAAAGAAGTTGTGGTACGCACGTACAATGGAATATCACTCACCAATGAAATCTATGTCATCAGGCCCGTCGCGGCATATTGAGTGGATCCAGGTACGATGATTCTAAGTGAAATAAGTCACACAGAAAATGAAACATCATAAGATATCACTAATACACGGAATGTAAACTTGGCTACACATGAACTGAATTACAAAACAGAACAGGGTCTCAAATTTAGAACACCAACTTATGCTTGCTTATGGGGAAAGGTGAGGTGGGGTGCTGCATAAAACCAGAGATAGAAATTAGCACACATAGCTTTCCATAAGCCAAATATGTAATAGTCAAGACTTACACCTTGCTCAACGAAATGGACTAAACACACCATATTCAACTCCTAGGATTACACATGACTAGTAAGAATCTTCAAACCCATGGATTTATATGTCTCCGTAAGAGAATCAAGTGTGTGTACAGCTGCATGAAGGCAGCAGAGAAAATCCGTTAAATCCCATTATCAAAATAAACTACAAAAACAAACAGAATGACAGTGAAATAGAGAGCAATTCTTAAATAATTCATTCAGGGCTTGTGATGCAACCTGGATTTACCACATCTACACCTAGAGCTGAGTGAGACATAAGGTTCGACACTTTGGGCTGATAGCATTGGTGAGGTTCGGTGAGAAAATGCAGGCCATTTGAAGTCATACTGCATGGTACCCATTGCATGGGTCCCACCTCTCCAGGTTTAAGGGATTCTTCCTTCAGGTAAAACACGCATGGGAAACCCAGAATATGGTCCACCGTGTGACCGGGAAACCTTTTTAAATGCATCTCAGTTTTCTTCCCCTCATACTCGGTTTTACCATTCCAGACGCTTTACTAACTCTTTCCCCAACTGGAGAGTCAGTGCCTTTAACCTCCTGTTTGGCACAGTTTGGAATTTCTGAGCAAGATGAACAGGAATAGGGAGAACCAATGAGAGATTAGCTGTAGGTGTCTGCACGAGCAAATTTAACGCTCATTTCCCATCAGGAAGAGGAATTAGCCAAAGGCTCAACATGCCCTGCCAGAACCAGATTAGGGCCTGAAGCAATCCTGCGGTTTTGCGGCCAGCTCACAAGAAAGCGAGTTGAAGAATGGAGCTCAGGGGCACTGTAATTCACAAACCTGCAGAGTTATAAATGACAGCTATCGTCCAAAAATATATTGAAGTAAGGCTGCAAAGAGGACTTGAACGCGGGGCAGAATTCCAGGAATACGATTTCAGGAGGTAGATGGGAAGTCCTCTGAAAGTATAGGAGAAGAGGCAGAACTTCGACAATGATGCACTTGGTCAAAAAGGGCATATGCGTTTCTTCCAGGGCCCTCATTAAAGAGGGTAGGAGGCTCCCAGCATGCTTCAGTGGCCAACAGAGGGCCTACGTCGCCAAGGCGACGTGAGCCATCCAGGCAGGAGTGACCTCACATCAGAGCGCCCACCTCACAGAAGGGTAAGGAACCCAGTCATGATCAGACTCTCACCAGAGTGCCCACATAAGCAAGGGGCTGGGAATCAGGCACGAGTGTCCTCACACCCGTGGGGCCACATCATCGAAAGTTGAGGTACCCAGCACATGTGGCCTCAAACCAGAAGACCCACATCACCATGGGTCTCAGAGCGAGGCAGGCAGGATTAACCTCAAAACACATGGCCCATTGTATAAAAAGGTGAGGAATCCAGCAGTTGGAACATCCCAGCAGGCGGCCCAGAGCACCGAGGCTATGGGATCCAGGCAGTGATGAACTCACAACAGAGGGCCCTCATCGTGATACTGTAAGCAACCCAGCCGTTGTGACCTCAGAGCACAAGGCCCACATCCCCATGGGGAAGGGAACCAAGCAGGAGTGTCATCGCACCAGTGGGCACACAACAGAAAATGTGGGGAGTCCAGCAGTTAGGGCCGGACGCCAGAGGGCCCTCATCACTGAGGAGAGGAGGCTCCCAGCAAGCTCCAACTGCTACCAGAGGGCCGACGTCGCCAATGCGGGGTGTGCCAGCCAGGCAGGAGTGACCTCAGAGCAGAGGGCCAACCACACAAAAGTGTGAGGAACCCAAAGAGGATCAGACTCTCACCAGAAGGCCCACATCACCAAGGGAATGGAAACCAGGCAGGAGTGTCCTCACACCAGTGGGGCCACATCCCCGAAATGTGACGGACCCAGCACACGTGGCCTCAAACTACAGGACACACATCACCAAGGGGCTGGGAGTGAGGCAGGCAGGAGGAGCCTCAAAACAGAGGGCCCATTGCGTAAAAAAGGTGAGGAATCCCGCAGTTGGAACCTCCCAGCAGGCGGCCAGGAGCAGCGAGGCTATGGGATCCAGGCCTGACTGAACTCAAAACAGAGGGCCCACATTCTGACACTGTGAGCAACCCAGCCGTTGGGACCACAGAGCAGAAAGCCCACATCCCCTAGGGAAGGGACCCTGGCTGGAGTGTACTCACACGACAGGGCGCACATCAGAAAATTTTGGGAGCCCATGAGTTAGGGCCTGACGCCAGAGGGCCCTCATTACCGAGGGGAGGAGACTCCCAGCAGGCACCAACTCCCAACTGAGGGCCCACATCGCCAACGTGACGTGTGCCAGCCAGGCAGGAGTGACCTCACAGCAGAGGGCCCACCTCCCAGAAGTGTGAGGAATCCAGACAGGATCAGACTCTCACAAGAGGGCCCCAATCACCAAGGGGATGGGAACCAGGCAGGAGTGTCCTCACACCAGTGGGGCCACATCAATAAAGGTGAGGAAACCGGTACATGTGGCCTTAAACCAGAGGACCTACATCACAAAGGGGCTGGGAGTGAGTCAGGAAGTAGGAGCATAAAAACACAGGACCCAAAGAATAAAAAAGGTAAGGAATCCAGCAGTAGGAACCTCCCAGCAGTCGGCTCAGAGCACAGAGTCTATGGGATCTAGGCCTGAGTGAACTAACACCAGAGAGACAACATCATGAAACGGTGAACAACACAGGTGTTGGGACCTTAGAGCAGAAGGCCCACATGCCCATGGGGATGGGAACCTCGCAGGAGTGTCCTCGCACCACTTAGCACGTATCAGAAAATGTGGGTACCCAGCAGTTAGGGCCTGACGCTAGAGGGCCCCCATCACCGAGGGGAGGAGGCTCCCAGCAGGCTCCAAGTGCCACAAGAGGGCCGATGTTGCCCAGGTGGGGTGTGCCAGCCAGGCAGGAGTGACCTCACAGCAGAGGGCCCACCTCACAGAAGGGTGAGGAACCCAGCCAGGATCAGACTCTCACCAGAGGGCCCACATCATCAAGGGGATAGGAAGCAGGCAGGAGTGTCCTCACACCAGTGTGGCCACATCATCCAAAGGCGAGGGACCCAGCACACGTGGCCTCACACCAGAGGACACACATCACCAAGGGACTGGGAGTGAGGCAGGCAGGAGGAGTCTCAAAACAGAGGGTCCATAGAAGAAAAAAGGTGAGGAATCCCGCAGTTGGAACCTCCCAGCAGGTGGCCAGGAGCAGCGAGGCTATGGGATCCAGGCCGGAGAGAACTCACAGCAGAGGGCCCTCATCATGAAACTGAGCAACCCACGGTTGGGACCTCAGAGCAGAAGGCCCACATTCCCATGGGGTTGGGAACCTGGCACGAGTGTACTCGAACCACAGGGCGCATATCAGAAAATATTGGGAGCCCAGGAATTAGGGCCTGACGCCAGAGGGCCCTCATTACCGAGGGCAGGAGACCCCCAGCAGGCACCAAATCCCACCAGAGGGCCGACGTCGCCAAGGCGGGGTGTGCCAGCCAGGCAGGAGTGACGTCAGAGAAGAGGGCCCACCTCACAGAAGTGTGAGGAACCCAACCAGGATCAGACTCTCACCGGATGGCCCACATCACCAAGGGGATGGGAACCAGGCAGGAGTGTCCTCACACCAGTGGGGCCACATCAGCCAAAGGTGAGGAACCCAGCACATGTGGCCTCAAACCACAGGACACACATCACCAAGGGGCTGGGAGTGAGGCAGGTGTCCGGAGGGGCACATTTAACTCTAATTTCCCACCAGGAAGAGGAATTAACCAAAGGCTCAGAGTGCCGTGCCAGACCCTGATTATGGCCTAAAGCAAACCTGCGGTTCTGTGGCCAGCTTTCAAGGAAACGAGTTAAGAAAGGAAATCACAGGCACTGTAATTCACAAACCTGCAGAGTTATAAATGACAGCTATTGGCAAAAATATACTGAAGTAAGTCTGCAAAGAGGACTTCAAAACGAGGCAGAATTGCAGGAATCATATTTCAGGAGGTAGATTGGAATTGCGTTTAAAGCATGTGAAAAGCGGCAGATCTTTGACAGTGATGCACTTGGACAAAAGTGCGTAAACATTTTTTCCTGAATATATTCAGGAAAAAACACATATGCCCTTTTTGGCCAACCAAGCACTCGAGCAATGGAAATCCGCACTACAATGAAGTCTCATTTCCCATTCGTCAAAAGGGCCATCTGAAAAAAGTGTAAAAACCAGAAACACAGGACAGGTCATGGAGAACAGGGAGCCTTGTTATGCTGATGGGCGGGATGTAAATTGCCAACAGGCACTCTGGAGATGTTTATGGTGTATCCTGAAACATCTGAAAAACAAAGCTACAGACCCTAGGGCACTTCCACTTTTGGCCCTATAGCTTAGGAAAATTAAAATCAACAAGACACAGCCAACACCAAAGTTAGGGCTGCTGTGTTTACAAGAACCTTGAGTCCAGTACAAATAAAATATCCCAGAAAGAAAAATATGGATAAAGGAGTTGTGCTACTTACGTACAATGGAATATCACTCAGCAATGAAATCAATGTCATCAGGCCTGTAGCAGCAAATTGAGTGGATTTAAGTATGATGATTCTAAGAGAAATATGTCACACAGAGAAAGGTAATTATCATAAGATATCACTAATAGAGAGAGTGTAAACTTGGCTACACATAAACTGAATTCCAAAACCGAACAGAGTCTCACATTTAGATAAAAACTTATGCTTGCTTAAGGGGAAAGTTGAGTTGCGGTGCTGTATAAAACCAGAGATTGAAATTAGCACACATACCGTTCCATAAGCCAAATATGTAATAGACAAGACTTACTCTTTGCTCAACGAAATAGACTCATCCATGGTGTATCACCTCACACCTGTTAGAATGGGCATCATCAGAAAATCTACAAACAACAAATGCTGGAAAGGGTGTGGAGATAAGGAACCCTCTTCCGCTATTGTTGGGAATGAAATTGATACAGTCACTGTGGAGAAAGTTATGGAGTTTCTTATAAAACTAAGAATAGAATTACCATATGATACAGCAGTCCCACTACTGGGCATATACCCAGACAAAACCATAAATCAAAAAGAGACATTCACCGCAATGTTCATTGCATCACTATTTACAATATCCAGGTAATGGAAGCAACCTAAATGCCCACAGACAGACGAATGCATAAAGATGTGGTACATATATAAAATGGAATATTACTAAGCCATAAAAAGGAATGAAATTGGGTCATTTGTAGAGACGTTGATGGATCTAGAGACTGTCATACAGAGTGAAGTAAGTCAGAAAGAGAAAAAGAAATCTTGTCTATTAATGGCTATATGTGGAACCTAGACAAATTGTACAGATGAACCGTTTTGCAGGGCAGAAATAGAGCAACAGATGTAGACAACAAACCTATGGACACCAAGGGGGGAAAGCTGTTGGGGGGTGGTGGTGGGAGGAGTTGAGAGATTGGGATTGGCATGTATACATTTATATGTATAAAATAGATAACCAAAAAGAACCTGCTGTATAAAAAAATAAAATAAAATTCAAATTACAAAAAGTAAAACAGAAAAAATATTCTTCCCTTCACATACATGTATTTATATGAATAAATTATTTCCATGCTTATATCTGTAAATACAAAAAAGAGGAATAAAATCTACCTTGAACCAAAAAAGAAAAAAAAACAGAACCCACCAGCTACACAGAGGAAAACCGTATCAGGGCACTTGCTCCAGTTGTAAACAATTCTGAAGTTGGTCGGTGGTGGGGAATCATCTCCCATTCAGCCAGCAGGCCCCACGCAACAAGCGTCCTCATTGCAAAGCTGGGGGACCGTGCCGAGGCATCTGTGAGTAAACGTGGGCTGAGCCCCAGGCCAGCTGCTGCTGAAATGTTCCCACCCTTCCCAGGTAAAACACCTGAATATGTACAAGGACTTGAAAGCCTAGAGGAAGGGCCATGGAGCCACATGAGCGACAGCATGCCAGCCGACTTGGTGCCTGCAGGCCAGCCAGGATGGTCCTGGTCCTGGGTGCTCTTCTGGAAGCTTTCCATTTCCCTGCCTGAGATACCCCTGCTGTCCCGGCCCCCACTGCTTTCTTCCTCACTCACCTCTGCCCAGGGAGAAATTCCAGCGGCAGGTATGAGTGACACATCCTCTTCTTTAGCAGGTGGCATCTTGGCAACTGCTGCAGAAAGTCCAGCAGAGCCCCACTCACACTGGGCCACCCACAAAGCCGTGGCCTCTCACTCCCTCCCACCAGTCCAGCACCAAGACTGCTGACAGGGCAGAGAAAATGGCGTCAGGCACAGCTGCAGGGGCTCTTGCTGCCTGGAGCGGTGTTTATATTGATCTGAACCCAGGCACACCTGGGGAGGGCTGGCCGGCACGGTCAGGCTTCCCAGGCCAGCCAATAATCACCCCTCAGGGGCTCACAGTTGCAGGAACTGGAACTTGCTGAATCGGCCAGGTCCACAGAACAGGTGTGGGCTCCTGAGAGTCAGGATAGACAAGGGGCTGCAGCTCTGGCTTGTTTTCTAATTATATTATCTGGCCCATGAGTGGGAGACAACTTCAAGAAAACCCTCTCCTAATGAGAGGAACCCAGGAGTCAGGGAGAGGAGGGGTGGCTGGTGGGTGGAGACAGAGGCCTGGTGCCCCGGGTGCAGTGGAAGTCTCTGGAAAACCAGATGGAGGGAGGCCACACAGAGTGATGCCCAGGGTCACAGACCTGTCGGAGCTGCTGTTTGTTAGTTCAAGTCCTGCTCTGAGATGCTCTGTGTCAGATCTGAGTGACAGGTGAGCTGGGAGTGCTCTGCAATGAGGGCGATATGCACGGTTCCTGTGTTCCCAGCCCTGCCATGGTACCTGCAAGGGTAGCTCTGTATCCTGGGAGGGGCCTGACCACGAGAGCCCCATGGGCTGCAGGGGGAGCTGCCCAGGGAACCCCATATCCTGGGAGGGTCCTGAACACGAGAGCCCCGTGGGCTGGGGTGGGGTACCTGCCCAGGTGAGCTCCATATCCTGGGATTGGCCTGACCTCGAGAGCCCCATGGGCTGCTGGAGTCCTGGTAAAGGATGTCAGGACAGTCAGTGAAGCCACCGAGGATATACCTCCAGTAGTTCCTAAATCCTACACCCTGCTGGTCATTCTACCAACCACCAGGACATGGTATTCTGTATTAGTCTTCAATGATGCCTTCTTTTGTATTCTATTAGTCCCAGAGTCACAAGAAATTTTGGCTTGTGAGTGGCAGGACTCAACATACAGCTAAAACAATACTTCCGGGCCGTGTTGCCCCAAGGGTTCAAAAATTCCCACACCATCTTTGGGGAAAGCTCAGCTAAAGACCTAAAAGTTCTACCTCTGGAAAAGGAAACACTCCTTCAATATGCAGACGACATTCTGATCGCCAGCCCTACTAAGGAGACCTCTGAACTACCAAGCCAATAAAGGATACAAGTTGTCCAAGAAAAAGCTCAAATATCACAGACTACGGTGACCTGCCTGGGCTTCATTCTCACAGAAGGTCGGAGAAGCCCATCCCAGGAAAGGGAAGAAACAATTTACAACCTTACCCATTTCTGAAACTAGAAGACAGCTTAGGGGTTCCTGGGGAGGCCAGGGTTTGCTGCTTCTGGATCCCTAACTACAGTCTACTAGCTCGGCCTCTATATGAAACACTGAAAGGAAAAGGTGATGATCCTTTTGAATAGAATGCAGAAGTGGCCTTTCAAGAATGGAAAGAGCAGTCAATTCAGACCCTTGCCCTGGAACTCCCTAATTTAGCTAAACCCTTTGACCTTTACATTCCTGGTGAACGGTGAATCGCCATTGGAGTATTAGTGCAAAACCTGGGACCACTTGAAATGGAACAATGCAAGAATGCGATCCAGGTAGGATAAACTACGGTCACCAAGGGGCTTGGCCCACCGCCACATCTGGCCAAGATACTGGCAGTATCTGATAACCTGGAAATCAGCAGCCCAAAAGGCCACCTCCCTCCTAAGGAAAAAGGAACCCTCGTGGTGATCCTAACCCCCAGCCATGCCCTGAAGTTGCAGGGTTTGCTCCGTGGGCACACTGATCTTGAGTGAGGAGGCCTTCCAACTCCAACCTCCATAGAGATAACCGGGGCAAAGGGGCACCATGACGACTCATGTGAAGGTGTCTGAACATGGAAATTTAACGCTCATTTCCCACCAGGAAGAGGAATTAACCAAAGGCTCAGCATGCCATGCCGGAACCATATTAGGGCCTGAAGCAATCCTGCGGGTTTGCAGCCAGCTCACAAGAAAGCGAGTTGAAGAAAGGAGCTCAGGGGCACTGTAATTCACAAAACTGCAGAGTAATGAATGACAGCTATCGTCCAAAAATGTTTTGAAGTAAGTCTTCGAAGAGGACTTGAAATCGGGGCAGAATTTCAGGAAAACGATTTCAGGGGGTAGACTGGAATTGGACTTAAAGAATAAGATTAGAGGCAGAATGTCGACAATGATGCACTTGGCCAAAAAGGGCGTATGCGTCTTTTCCTAAATATATTCAGGAAAAAACGCATACGCCCTTTTTGGCCAACCAAGCAACCGTGTAAAGGAAATGTGTACTACAATGAAGTCTCACTGCCCCCCGATCAAAAGGGCCATCTGAAAAATGTGTAAATTCCAGAAAGGCAGGACAGGTCATGGAGAACAGGGAGCCTTGTTATGCTGATGGGCGGGATGTAAATTGCCAACAGCCACTCTGGAGAAGTGTATGGTGTTTCCTGAAACACGTAGGAAACAAAGCAACACAGCCTATGGCACTTCCACTTATGGTCCTATAGCATAGAGAAATTAAAATCAAAAACACACAGCCACCCCAAAATTTGGGATGGCTCTGTTTACAAGAACCTCGTCTACGGTACAAGTTAAATATCCGAGAAAGCAAAAAATGGATAAAGAAGTTGTGGTACGCACGTACAATGGAATATCACTCAGCAATGAAATCTACGTCATCAGGCCCGTAGCAGCATAATGAGTGGATTCAGGTATGATGATTCTACGAGAAATAAGTCACACAGAAAAAGAAACATCATAAGATATCACTAATACACGGAATGTAAACTTGGCTACCCATGAACTGAATTACAAAACAGAACAGGGTCTCAAATTTAGAAAACCCACTTATGCTTGCTTATGGGGAAAGGTGAGTTGGGGTGCTGCATAAAACCAGAGATTGAAATTAGCACAGGTACCGTTCCATAAGCCAAATATATAATAGACAAGACCTACACCTTGCTCAACGAAATGGACTCAACACCCCATATTCAACGCCTGGCAAGATACCTGACAAGTAAGAATCTTAAAACCCATGGATTTATATGTCTCTATAAGGAAATCAAGCGTGTGTACAGTGGCCTAAACGCAGCAGTGAAAATCCGATAAATCCAATTATCAAAATGAATTTCAAAAACAAAACACAATGACAGTGAAATAGAGAGCAATTCTTAAATAATTCATTCAGGGCTTGTGATGCAACCTGTATTTACCACATCTACACCCAGAGCTGGATGAGACATAAGGCTGGACACTTCGGGCTGATAGCATTGGTGAGGTTCGGTGAACAAACGCAGACCCTTTGAAGTCATACTGCATGGTACCCATTCCATGGGTCCCAACTCTCCAGGTTTAAGGGATTCTTCCTTCAGCTAAAACATGCATGGGAAACCCAGACTATCGTCCACCATGTGATTGGGAAACGTTTTAAAATGCATCTCAGTTTTCGACCCTGGTACTCGGGTTCAACATTTGAACGCTTTACTAACACTCTCCCCACTTGGAGAGTCAGTGCCATTAACCTCCTGTTTGGCACAGTTTGCAATTTCTGCGCAAGATGAACAAGAATAGGGAGAAGCAATGAGAGACTAGCTGTAGGTGTCTGCACGGGCAAATGGAACGCTCATTTCCCACCAGGAAGAGGAATTAACCAAAGGCTCAGCGTGCCCTGCCGGAAACAGATTAGGGCCTGAAGCAATCCTGCGGTTTTGCGGCCAGCTCACAAGAAAGCGGGTTGAAGAAATGAGCTCAGGGGCACTGTAATTCACAAACCTGCAGAGTTATGAATGACAGCTATCGTCCAAAAATGTATTGAAGTAAGTCTTCGAAGAGGACTTGATGGCGGGGCAGAATTTCAGGAAAACGATTTCAGGGGGGAGACTGGAATTGTACTAACAGCATAGGAAAAGAGGCAGAATGTCGACAATGATGCACTTGGCCAAAAAGGGCGTATGCGTTTTTTCCTGAATATATTCAGGAAAAAACGCATACGCCCTTTTTGGCCAACCAAGCAAGCGTGTAATGGAAATCTGCACTACAATGAAGCCTCACTGCCCCCCGGTCAAAAGTGCCATCTGAAAAAAATGTAAAATCCAGAAAGTCAAGACAGGTCGTGGAGAACAAGGAGCCTTGTCATGCTGATGGGCGGGATGTAAATTGCCAACAACCACTCTGGAGAAGTGTATGGTGTTTCCAGAAACACGTAGGAAACAAAGCAACACAGCCTATGGCACTTCCACTTATGGTCCTATAGCTTAGGGAAATTAAAATCAAAAACACACAGCCACCCCAGAGTTTGGGACGGCTCTGTTTACAAGAACCTCGTCTATGGTACAAGTAAAATATCCCAGAAAGCAAAAAATGGATAAAGAAGTTGTGGTACGCACGTACAATGGAATATCACTCAGCAATGAAATCTATGTCATCAGGCCCGTAGCGGCATAATGAGTGGATTCAGGTACGATGATTCTACGAGAAATAAGTCACACAGAAAAAGAAACATCATAAGATATCACTAATACACGGAATGTAAAGTTGGATACACATGAACTGAATTACAAAACAGAACAGGGTCTCAAATTTAGAAAACCAACTTATGCTTGCTTATGGGGAAAGGTGAGTTGGGGTGCTGCATAAAACCAGAGATTGAAATTAGCACAGATACCGTTCCATAAGCCAAATATATAATAGACAAGCCCTACTCCTTGCTCAACGAAATGGACTCAACACCCCATATTCAACGCCTGGCAAGATACCTGACAAGTAAGAATCTTAAAACCCATGGATTTATATGTCTCCATAAGGAAATCAAGCGTGTGTACAGCGGCCTAAACGCAGCAGTGAAAATCCGATAAATCCCATTATCAAAATAAATTTCAAAAACAAAACACAATGACAGTGAAATAGAGAGCAATTCTTAAATAATTCATTCAGGGCTTGTGATGCAACCTGGATTTTCCACATCTACACCCAGAGCTGGGTGAGACATAAGGCTGGGCACTTCGGGCTGATAGCATTGTGAGGTTAGGTGAGCAAACGCAGACCCTTTGAAGTCATACTGCATGGTACCCATTCCATGGGTCCCAACTCTCCACGTTTAAGGGATTCTTCCTTCAGCTAAAACATGCATGGGAAACCCAGACTATCGTCCGCTGTGTGATTGGGAAACGTTTTCAAATGCATCTCAGTTTTCGTCCCCTGGTAATTGGTTTCACCATTCCAGACGATTTACTAACACTCTCCCCACTTGGAGAGTCAGTGCCTTTAACCTCCTGTTTCGCACAGTTTGCAATTCCTGCGCCCGATGAACAGGCATAGGGAGAACCAATGAGAGACTAGCTGTTGGTGTCTGCACGGGCAAATTGAATGCTCATTTCCCACCAGGAAGAGGAATTAACCCAAGGCTCAGCGTGCCATGTCGGAAACAGATTAGGGCCTGAAGCAATCCTGCGGTTTTGCGGCCAGCTCACAAGAAAACGAGTTGAAGAAAGGAGCTCAGGGGCACTGTAATTCACAAACCTGCAGAGTTATGAATGACAGCTATCGTCCAAAAATGTACTGAAGTAAGTCTTCAAAGAGGACTTGAAAGCGGGGCAGAATTTCAGGAAAACGATTTCAGGGGGTAGACTGGAATTGCACTTAAAGCATAGGAAAAGAGGCAGAATGTCGACAATGATGCAGTTGGCCAAAAAGGTCGTATGCGTTTTTTCCTGAATATATTCAGGAAAAAACGCATATGCCCTTTTTGGCCAACCAAGCAAGCGTGTAAAGGAAGTCTGCACTACAATGAAGTCTCACTGCCCCCCGGTCAAAAGTGCCATCTGAAAAAAGAGTAAAATCCAGAAAGACAGGACAGGTCATGGAGAACAGGGAGCCTTGTTATGCTGATGGGCGGGATGTAAATTGCCAACAGCCACTCTGGAGAAATGTATGGTGTATCCTGAAACACGTAGGAAACAAAGCAACACAGCCTATGTCACTTCCACTTATGGCCCTATAGCTTAGGGAAATTAAAATCGAAAACACACAGCCACCCCAAAGCTTGGGATGGCTCTGTTTACAAGAACCTTCTCTACGGTACAAGTTAAATATCCGAGAAAGGAAAAAATGGATAAAGAAGTTCTGGTACGCACGTACAATGGAATATCACTCAGCAATGAAATCTACGTCTTCAGGCCCATAGCGGCATAATGAGTGGATTCAGGTACGATGATTCTTCAAGAATTAAGTCACACAGAAAATGAAACATCATAAGATATCAATAATACACGGAATGTATAGTTGGCTACACATGAACTGAATTACAAAACAGAACCGGGTCTCAAATTTAGAAAACCAACTTATGCTTGCTTATGGGGAAAGGTGAGTTGGGGAGCTGCATAAAACCAGAGATTGAAATTAGCACAGATACCGTACCATAAGCCAAATATATAATAGACAAGACCTACTCCTTGCTCATCGAAATGGACTCAACACCCCATATTCAACGCCTGGGAATATACCTGAGAAGTAAGAATCTTAAAACCCATGGATTTATATGTGTCCATAAGGAAATCAAGCGTGTGTACAGCGGCCTAAACGCAGCAGTGAAAATCCGATAAATCCCATTATCAAAATAAATTTCAAAAACAAAACACAATGACAGTGAAATAGAGAGCAATTCTTAAATAACTCATTCAGGGCTTGTGATGCAACCTGGATTTACCACATCTACACCCAGAGCAGGGTGAGACATATGGCTGGACACTTCGGGCTGATAGCATTGGTGAGGTATGATGAGCAAACGCAAACCCTTTGAAGTCATACTGCATGGTACCCATTCCATGGGTCCCAACTCTCAAGGTTTGAGGGATTCTTCCTTCAGCTAAAACATGCATGGGAAACCCATACAGTGCACTGTGTGACTGGGAAACGTTTTCAAATGCATCTCAGTTTTCGTCCCCTGGTACTCGGGTTCACCATTCCAGACGCTTTACTAACACTCTGCCCACTTGGAGAGTCAGTGCCATTAACCTCCTGTTTGGCACAGTTTGCAATTTCTGCGCAAGATGAACAGGAATAGGGAGAACAAATGAGAGACTAGCTCTAGGTGTCTGCACGGGCAAATGGAACGCTCATTTCCGACGAGGAAGAGGAATTAACCAAAGGCTCAGCGTGCCCTGCCGGAAAGAGATTATGGCCTGAAGCAATCCTGCGGGTTTGCGGCCACCTCACAAGAAAGCGAGTTGAAGAAAGGAGCTCAGGGGCACTGCAATTCACAAACCTACAGAGTTATGAATGACAGCTATCGTCCAAAAATGTATTGAAGTAAGTCTTCGAAGAGGACTTGAAAGCGGGGAAGAATTTCAGGAAATTGATTTCAGGGGGTAGACTGGAATTGCACTTAAAGCATAGGTAAGAGGCAGAATGTCGACAATGATGCACTTGGCCAAAAAGGGCGTATGCGTTTTTTCCTGAATATATTCAGGTAAAAAACTGATACGCACTTTTTGGCCAACCAAGCAAGCGTGTAAAGGAAATCTGCACTACAATGAAGTCTCACTGCCCCACGGTCAAAAGGGCCATCTGAAAAAAGTGCAAGATCCAGAAAGGCAGGACAGGTCATGGAGAACAGGGAGCCTTGTTATGCTGATGGGCGGGATATAAATTGCCAACAGCCACTCTGGAGAAGTGTATGGTGTATCCTGAATGATGAAGGAAACAAAGCAACACAGCCTATGGCACTTCCACTTATGGTCCTATAGCTTAGGGAAATTAAAATCAAAAACACACAGCCACCCCAAAGTTTGGGATGGCTCTGTTTACAAGAACCTTGTCTACGGTACAAGTTAAATATCCGAGAAAGGAAAAAATGGATAAAGAAGTTCTGGTACGCACGTACAATGGAATATCACTCAGCAATGAAATCTACGTCTTCAGGCCCATAGCGGCATAATGAGTGGATTCAGGTACGATGATTCTACGAGAAATAAGTCACACAGAAAAAGAAACATCATAAGATATCACTAATACACGGAATGTAAAGTTGGCTACACATGAACTGAATTACAAAACAGAACAGGGTCTCAAATTTAGAAAACCAACTTATGCTTGCTTATGGGGAAAGGTGAGTTGGGGTGCTGCATAAAACCAGAGATTGAAATTAGCACAGATACCGTTCCATAAGCCAAATATATAATAGACAAGCCCTACTCCTTGCTCAACGAAATGGACTCAACACCCCATATTCAACGTCTGGCAAGATACCTGACAAGTAAGAATCTTAAAACCCATGGATTTATATGTCTCCATAAGGAAATCAAGCGTGTGTACAGCGGCCTAAACGCAGCAGTGAAAATCCGATAAATCCCATTATCAAAATAAATTTCAAAAACAAAAAACACTATTTCAGTGAAATTGAGAGCAATTCTTAAATAATTCATTCAGGGCTTGTGATGCAACCTGGATTTACCACATCTACACCCAGAGCTGGGTGAGACATAAGGCTGGACACTTCGGGCTGATAGCATTGGTGAGGTTCGGTGAGCAAACGCAGACCCTTTGAAGTCATACTGCATGGTACCCATTCCATGGGTCCCAACTCTCCAGGTTTAAGGGATTCTTCCTTCAGCTAAAACATGCATGGGAAACCCAGACTATCGTCCGCCGTTGATTGGGAAACGTTTTCAAATGCATCTCAGTTTTCGTCCCCTGGTACTCGGGTTCACCATTCCAGACGCTTTACTAAGACTCTCCCCACTTGGAGAGTCAGTGCCTTTAACCTCCTGTTTGGCACAGTTTGCAATTTCTGCGCAAGATGAACAGGCATAGGGAGAACCAATGAGAGACTAGCTGTTGGCATCTGCACGGGCAAATGGAACGCTCATTTCCCACCAGGAAGAGGAATTAACCAAAGGCTCAGCATGCCCTGCCGGAAACATATTAGGGCCTGAAGCAATCCTGCGGTTTTGCGGCCAGCTCACAAGAAAGCGAGTTGAAGAAAGGAGTTCAGGGGCACTGTAATTCACAAACATGCAGAGTTATGAATGACAGGTCTCGTCCAAAAATGTACTGAAGTAAGTCTTCGAAGAGGACTTGAAAGCGGGGCAGAATTTCAGGAAAACGATTTCAGGGGGTAGACTGGAATTGCACTTAAAGCATAGGAAAAGAGGCAGAATGTCTACAATGATGCACTTGGCGAAAAAGGGCGTATGCGTTTTTTCCTGAATATATTCAGGAATAAACGCATACGCCCTTTTTGGCCAACCAAGCAAGCGTGTAAAGGAAATCTGCACTACAATGAAGTCTCACTGCCCCCCGGTCAAAAGGGCCATCTGAAAAAAGTGTAAAATCCAGAAAGGCAGGACAGGTCATGGAGAACACGGAGCCTTGTTATGCTGATGGGCGGGATGTAAATTGCCAACAGCCACTCTGGAGAAGTGTATGGTGTTTCCTGAAACGCGTAGGAAACAAAGCAACACAGCCTATGGCACTTCCACTTATGGTCCTATAGCTTAGGGAAATTAAAATCAAAAACACACAGCCACCCCAAAGTTTGGGATGGCTCTGTTTACAAGAACCTCATCTACGGTAGAAGTTAAATATCCGAGAAAGCATAAAATGGATAAAGAAGTTGTGGTACGCACGTACAATGGAATATCACTCAGCAATTAAATCTACGACATCAGGAGCGTAACGGCATAATGAGTGGATTCAGGTACGATGATTCTATGAGAAATAAGTCAGACAGAAAAAGAAACATCATAAGTTATCACTAATACACGGAATGTAATCTTGGCTACCCATGAACTGAATTACAAAACAGAACAGGGTCTCAAATTTAGCAAACCAACTTATGCTTGCTTATGGGGAAAGGTCAGTTGGGATGCTGCATAAAACCAGAGATTGAAATTAGCACAGATACCGTTCCATAAGCCAAATATATAATAGACAAAACCTACTCCTTGCTCAACGAAATGGACTCAACACCCTATATTCAACGCCTGGGAAGATACCTGACAAGTAAGAATCTTAAAACCCATGGATTTATATGTCTCTATAAGGAAATCAAGCGTGTGTACAGTGGCCTAAAAGCAGCAGTGAAAATCCGATAAATCCAATTATCAAAATGAATTTCAAAAACAAAACACAATGACAGTGAAATAGAGAGCAATTCTTAAATAATTCATTCAGGGCTTGTGATGCAACCTGTATTTACCACATCTACACCCAGAGCTGGATGAGACATAAGGCTGGACACTTCGGGCTGATAGCATTGGTGAGGTTCGGTGAACAAACGCAGACCCTTTGAAGTCATACTGCATGGTACCCATTCCATGGGTCCCAACTCTCCAGGTTTAAGGGATTCTTCCTTCAGCTAAAACATGCATGGGAAACCGAGAATATCGTCCACCATGTGATTGGGAAACGTTTTAAAATGCATCTCAGTTTTCGACCCTGGTACTCGGGTTCAACATTTGAACGCTTTACTAACACTCTCCCCACTTGGAGAGTCAGTGCCATTAACCTCCTGTTTGGCACAGTTTGCAATTTCTGCGCAAGATGAACAAGAATAGGGAGAAGCAATGAGAGACTAGCTGTAGGTGTCTGCACGGGCAAATGGAACGCTCATTTCCCACCAGGAAGAGGAATTAACCAAAGGCTCAGCGTGCCCTGCCGGAAACAGATTAGGGCCTGAAGCAATCCTGCGGTTTTGCGGCCAGCTCACAAGAAAGCGGGTTGAAGAAATGAGCTCAGGGGCACTGTAATTCACAAACCTGCAGAGTTATGAATGACAGCTATCGTCCAAAAATGTATTGAAGTAAGTCTTCGAAGAGGACTTGATGGCGGGGCAGAATTTCAGGAAAACGATTTCAGGGGGGAGACTGGAATTGTACTAACAGCATAGGAAAAGAGGCAGAATGTCGACAATGATGCACTTGGCCAAAAAGGGCGTATGCGTTTTTTCCTGAATATATTCAGGAAAAAACGCATACGCCCTTTTTGGCCAACCAAGCAAGCGTGTAATGGAAATCTGCACTACAATGAAGCCTCACTGCCCCCCGGTCAAAAGTGCCATCTGAAAAAAATGTAAAATCCAGAAAGTCAAGACAGGTCGTGGAGAACAAGGAGCCTTGTCATGCTGATGGGCGGGATGTAAATTGCCAACAACCACTCTGGAGAAGTGTATGGTGTTTCCAGAAACACGTAGGAAACAAAGCAACACAGCCTATGGCACTTCCACTTATGGTCCTATAGCTTAGGGAAATTAAAATCAAAAACACACAGCCACCCCAGAGTTTTTGACGGCTCTGTTTACAAGAACCTCGTCTATGGTACAAGTAAAATATCCCAGAAAGCAAAAAATGGATAAAGAAGTTGTGGTACGCACGTACAATGGAATATCACTCAGCAATGAAATCTATGTCATCAGGCCCGTAGCGGCATAATGAGTGGATTCAGGTACGATGATTCTACGAGAAATAAGTCACACAGAAAAAGAAACATCATAAGATATCACTAATACACAGAATGTAAAGTTGGATACACATGAACTGAATTACAAAACAGAACAGGGTCTCAAATTTAGAAAACCAACTTATGCTTGCTTATGGGGAAAGGTGAGTTGGGGTGCTGCATAAAACCAGAGATTGAAATTAGCACAGATACCGTTCCATAAGCCAAATATATAATAGACAAGCCCTACTCCTTGCTCAACGAAATGGACTCAACACCCCATATTCAACGCCTGGCAAGATACCTGACAAGTAAGAATCTTAAAACCCATGGATTTATATGTCTCCATAAGGAAATCAAGCGTGTGTACAGCGGCCTAAACGCAGCAGTGAAAATCCGATAAATCCCATTATCAAAATAAATTTCAAAAACAAAACACAATGACAGTGAAATAGAGAGCAATTCTTAAATAATTCATTCAGGGCTTGTGATGCAACCTGGATTTTCCACATCTACACCCAGAGCTGGGTGAGACATAAGGCTGGGCACTTCGGGCTGATAGCATTGTGAGGTTAGGTGAGCAAACGCAGACCCTTTGAAGTCATACTGCATGGTACCCATTCCATGGGTCCCAACTCTCCAGGTTTAAGGGATTCTTCCTTCAGCTAAAACATGCATGGGAAACCCAGACTATCGTCCGCTGTGTGATTGGGAAACGTTTTCAAATGCATCTCAGTTTTCGTCCCCTGGTAATTGGTTTCACCATTCCAGACGCTTTACTAACACTCTCCCCACTTGGAGAGTCAGTGCCTTTAACCTCCTGTTTCGCACAGTTTGCAATTTCTGCGCCCGATGAACAGGCATAGGGAGAACCAATGAGAGACTAGCTGTTGGTGTCTGCACGGGCAAATTGAATGCTCATTTCCCACCAGGAAGAGGAATTAACCAAAGGCTCAGCGTGCCATGTCGGAAACAGATTAGGGCCTGAAGCAATCCTGCGGTTTTGCGGCCAGCTCACAAGAAAACGAGTTGAAGAAAGGAGCTCAGGGGCACTGTAATTCACAAACCTGCAGAGTTATGAATGACAGCTATCGTCCAAAAATGTACTGAAGTAAGTCTTCAAAGAGGACTTGAAAGCGGGGCAGAATTTCAGGAAAACGATTTCAGGGGGTAGACTGGAATTGCACTTAAAGCATAGGAAAAGAGGCAGAATGTCGACAATGATGCAGTTGGCCAAAAAGGTCGTATGCGTTTTTTCCTGAATATATTCAGGAAAAAACGCATATGCCCTTTTTGGCCAACCAAGCAAGCGTGTAAAGGAAGTCTGCACTACAATGAAGTCTCACTGCCCCCCGGTCAAAAGTGCCATCTGAAAAAAGAGTAAAATCCAGAAAGACAGGACAGGTCATGGAGAACAGGGAGCCTTGTTATGCTGATGGGCGGGATGTAAATTGCCAACAGCCACTCTGGAGAAATGTATGGTGTATCCTGAAACACGTAGGAAACAAAGCAACACAGCCTATGTCACTTCCACTTATGGTCCTATAGCTTAGGGAAATTAAAATCGAAAACACACAGCCACCCCAAAGCTTGGGATGGCTCTGTTTACAAGAACCTTCTCTACGGTACAAGTTAAATATCCGAGAAAGGAAAAAATGGATAAAGAAGTTCTGGTACGCACGTACAATGGAATATCACTCAGCAATGAAATCTACATCTTCAGGCCCATAGCGGCATAATGAGTGGATTCAGGTACGATGATTCTTCAAGAATTAAGTCACACAGAAAATGAAACATCATAAGATATCAATAATACACGGAATGTATAGTTGGCTACACATGAACTGAATTACAAAACAGAACCGGGTCTCAAATTTAGAAAACCAACTTATGCTTGCTTATGGGGAAAGGTGAGTTGGGGAGCTGCATAAAACCAGAGATTGAAATTAGCACAGATACCGTACCATAAGCCAAATATATAATAGACAAGACCTACTCCTTGCTCATCGAAATGGACTCAACACCCCATATTCAACGCCTGGGAATATACCTGAGAAGTAAGAATCTTAAAACCCATGGATTTATATGTGTCCATAAGGAAATCAAGCGTGTGTACAGCGGCCTAAACGCAGCAGTGAAAATCCGATAAATCCCATTATCAAAATAAATTTCAAAAACAAAACACAATGACAGTGAAATAGAGAGCAATTCTTAAATAACTCATTCAGGGCTTGTGATGCAACCTGGATTTACCACATCTACACCCAGAGCAGGGTGAGACATATGGCTGGACACTTCGGGCTGATAGCATTGGTGAGGTATGATGAGCAAACGCAAACCCTTTGAAGTCATACTGCATGGTACCCATTCCATGGGTCCCAACTCTCAAGGTTTGAGGGATTCTTCCTTCAGCTAAAACATGCATGGGAAACCCATACAGTGCACTGTGTGACTGGGAAACGTTTTCAAATGCATCTCAGTTTTCGTCCCCTGGTACTCGGGTTCACCATTCCAGACGCTTTACTAACACTCTGCCCACTTGGAGAGTCAGTGCCATTAACCTCCTGTTTGGCACAGTTTGCAATTTCTGCGCAAGATGAACAGGAATAGGGAGAACAAATGAGAGACTAGCTCTAGGTGTCTGCACGGGCAAATGGAACGCTCATTTCCGACGAGGAAGAGGAATTAACCAAAGGCTCAGCGTGCCCTGCCGGAAAGAGATTATGGCCTGAAGCAATCCTGCGGGTTTGCGGCCACCTCACAAGAAAGCGAGTTGAAGAAAGGAGCTCAGGGGCACTGCAATTCACAAACCTGCAGAGTTATGAATGACAGCTATCGTCCAAAAATGTATTGAAGTAAGTCTTCGAAGAGGACTTGAAAGCGGGGAAGAATTTCAGGAAAACGATTTCAGGGGGTAGACTGGAATTGCACTTAAAGCATAGGTAAGAGGCAGAATGTCGACAATGATGCACTTGGCCAAAAAGGGCGTATGCGTTTTTTCCTGAATATATTCAGGTAAAAAACTGATACGCCCTTTTTGGCCAACCAAGCAAGCGTGTAAAGGAAATCTGCACTACAATGAAGTCTCACTGCCCCACGGTCAAAAGGGCCATCTGAAAAAAGTGCAAGATCCAGAAAGGCAGGACAGGTCATGGAGAACAGGGAGCCTTGTTATGCTGATGGGCGGGATATAAATTGCCAACAGCCACTCTGGAGAAGTGTATGGTGTATCCTGAATGATGAAGGAAACAAAGCAACACAGCCTATGGCACTTCCACTTATGGTCCTATAGCTTAGGGAAATTAAAATCAAAAACACACAGCCACCCCAAAGTTTGGGATGGCTCTGTTTACAAGAACCTTGTCTACGGTACAAGTTAAATATCCGAGAAAGGAAAAAATGGATAAAGAAGTTCTGGTACGCACGTACAATGGAATATCACTCAGCAATGAAATCTACGTCTTCAGGCCCATAGCGGCATAATGAGTGGATTCAGGTACGATGATTCTACGAGAAATAAGTCACACAGAAAAAGAAACATCATAAGATATCACTAATACACGGAATGTAAAGTTGGCTACACATGAACTGAATTACAAAACAGAACAGGGTCTCAAATTTAGAAAACCAACTTATGCTTGCTTATGGGGAAAGGTGAGTTGGGGTGCTGCATAAAACCAGAGATTGAAATTAGCACAGATACCGTTCCATAAGCCAAATATATAATAGACAAGCCATACTCCTTGCTCAACGAAATGGACTCAACACCCCATATTCAACGTCTGGCAAGATACCTGACAAGTAAGAATCTTAAAACCCATGGATTTATATGTCTCCATAAGGAAATCAAGCGTGTGTACAGCGGCCTAAACGCAGCAGTGAAAATCCGATAAATCCCATTATCAAAATAAATTTCAAAAACAAAAAACACTATTTCAGTGAAATTGAGAGCAATTCTTAAATAATTCATTCAGGGCTTGTGATTCAACCTGGATTTACCACATCTAAACCCAGAGCTGGGTGAGACATAAGGCTGGACACTTCGGGCTGATAGCATTGGTGAGGTTCGGTGAGCAAACGCAGACCCTTTGAAGTCATACTGCATGGTACCCATTCCATGGGTCCCAACTCTCCAGGTTTAAGGGATTCTTCCTTCAGCTAAAACATGCATGGGAATCCCAGACTATCGTCCGCCGTTGATTGGGAAACGTTTTCAAATGCATCTCAGTTTTCGTCCCCTGGTACTCGGGTTCACCATTCCAGACGCTTTACTAACACTCTCCCCACTTGGAGAGTCAGTGCCTTTAACCTCCTGTTTGGCACAGTTTGCAATTTCTGCGCAAGATGAACAGGCATAGGGAGAACCAATGAGAGACTAGCTGTTGGCATCTGCACGGGCAAATGGAACGCTCATTTCCCACCAGGAAGAGGAATTAACCAAAGGCTCAGCATGCCCTGCCGGAAACATATTAGGGCCTGAAGCAATCCTGCGGTTTTGCGGCCAGCTCACAAGAAAGCGAGTTGAAGAAAGGAGTTCAGGGGCACTGTAATTCACAAACATGCAGAGTTATGAATGACAGGTCTCGTCAAAAATGTACTGAAGTAAGTCTTCGAAGAGGACTTGAAAGCGGGGCAGAATTTCAGGAAAACGATTTCAGGGGGTAGACTGGAATTGCACTTAAAGCATAGGAAAAGAGGCAGAATGTCTACAATGATGCACTTGGCGAAAAAGGGCGTAAGCGTTTTTTCCTGAATATATTCAGGAATAAACGCATACGCCCTTTTTGGCCAACCAAGCAAGCGTGTAAAGGAAATCTGCACTACAATGAAGTCTCACTGCCCCCCGGTCAAAAGGGCCATCTGAAAAAAGTGTAAAATCCAGAAAGGCAGGACAGGTCATGGAGAACACGGAGCCTTGTTATGCTGATGGGCGGGATGTAAATTGCCAACAGCCACTCTGGAGAAGTGTATGGTGTTTCCTGAAACGCGTAGGAAACAAAGCAACACAGCCTATGGCACTTCCACTTATGGTCCTATAGCTTAGGGAAATTAAAATCAAAAACACACAGCCACCCCAAAATTTGGGACGGCTCTGTTTACAGGAACGTCATCTACGATACTAGTTAAATATCTGAGAAGGCAAAAAATGGATAAAGAAGTTCTGGTACGCACGTACAATGGAATATCACTCAGCAATGAAATCTACGTCATCAGGCCTGCAGCGGCATAATGAGTGGATTCACGTACGATGATTCTTCAAGAATTAAGTCACACAGAAAATGAAACATCATAAGATATCAATAATACACGGAATGTATAGTTGGCTACACATGAACTGAATTACAAAACAGAACAGGTTCTCAAATTTAGAAAACCAACTTATGCTTGCTTACGGGGAAAGGTGAGTTGGGGTGCTGCATAAAACCAGAGATTGAAATTAGCACAGATACTGTTCCATAAGCCAAATATATAATAGACAAGACCTACTCCTTGCTCAACGAAATGGACACAAAACCCCATATTCAACGCCTGGGAATATACCTGACAAGTAAGAATCTTAAAACCCATGGATTTATATGTCTCCATAAGGAAATCAAGCATGTGTTCAGCGGCCTAAACGCAGCAGTGAAAATCCGATAAATCCCATTATCAAAATAAATATCAAAAACAAAACACAATGACAGTGAAATAGAGAGCAATTCTTAAATCATTCATTCAGGGCTTGTGATGCAACCTGGATTTCCCACATCTACACCCAGATCTGGGTGAGACATAAGGCTGGACTCTTCGGGCTGATAGCATTCGTGAGGTTCGGTGAGCAAACGCAGACCCTTTGAAGTCATACTGCATTGTACCCATTCCATGGGTCCCAACTCTCTAGGTTTAAGGGATTCTTCCTTCAACTAAAACATGCATGGGAAACCCAGAGTATGGTCCACCGTGTGATTGGGAAACGTTTTCAAATGCATCTCAGTTTTCGCCCCTGGTACTCGGGTTCACCATTCCAGGCGCTTTACAAACACTCTCCCCACTTGGAGAGTCAGTGCCTTTAACCTCCTGTTTGGCACAGTTTGCAATTTCTGCGCAAGATGAACAGGAATGGGGAGAACCAATGAGAGACTAGCTGTAGGTGTCTGCACGGGCAAATGGAACGCTCATTTCCCACCAGGAAGAGGAATTAACCAAAGGCTCAGCGTGCCCTGCCAGAAAGAGATTATGGCGTGAAGCACTCCTGCGGTTTTGCGGCCAGCTCACAAGAAAGCAAGTTGAAGAAAGAGCTCAGGGGCAGTGTAATTCAGAAACCTGCAGAGTTATAAATGACAGCTATCGTCCAAAAATGTATTGAAGTAAGTTTTCGAAGAGGACTTGAAAGCGGGGCAGAATTTCAGGAATACGATTTCAGGGGATAGACTGGAATTGCACTTAAAGCATAGGAAAAGAGGCAGAATGTCGACAATGATGCAGTTGGCCAAAAAGGGCGTATGCGTTTTTTCCTGAATATATTCAGGAAAAAACGCATACGCCCTTTTTGGCCAACCAAGCAAGCGTGTAAAGGAAATCTGCACTACAATGAAGTCTCACTGCCCCCCGGTCAAAAGGGCCATCTGAAAAAAGTGTAAAATCCAGAAAGGGAGGACAGGTCATGGAGAACAGGGAGCCTTGTTATGCTGATGGGCGGGAGGTAAATTGCCAACAACCGCTCTGGAGATGTGTATGGTGTTTCCAGAAACACGTAGGAAACAAAGCAACACAGCCTATGGCACTTCCACTTATGGTCCTATAGCTTAGGGAAATTAAAATCAAAAACACACAGCCACCCCAAAGTTTGGAATGGCTCTGTTTACAAGAACCTCATCTACGGTAGAAGTTAAATATCCGTGAAAGCATAAAATGGATAAAGAAGTTGTGGTACGCACGTATAATGGAATATCACTCAGCAATGAAATCTACGTCATCAGGAGCGTAGCGGCATAATGAGTGGATTCAGGTACGATGATTCTATGAGAAATAAGTCAGACAGAAAAACAAACATCATAAGTTATCACTAATACACGGAATGTAAACTTGGCTACCCATGAACTGAATTACAAAACAGAACAGGGTCTCAAATTTAGCAAACCAACTTACGCTTGCTTATGGGGAAAGGTCAGTTGGGATGCTGCATAAAACCAGAGATTGAAATTAGCACAGATACCGTTCCATAAGCCAAATATATAATAGACAAAACCTACTCCTTGCTCAACGAAATGGACTCAACACGCTATATTCAACGCCTGGGAAGATACCTGACAAGTAAGAATCTTAAAACCCATGGATTTATATGTGTCCATAAGGAAATCAAGCGTGTGTACAGCGGCCTAAACGCAGCAGTGAAAATCCGATAAATCCCATTATCAAAATGAATTTCAAAAACAAAACACAATGACAGTGAAATAGAGAGCAATTCTTAAATAATTCATTCAGGGCTTGTGATGCAACCTGGATTTCCCACATCTACACCCAGAGCTGGGTGAGACATAAGGCTGGACACTTCGGGCTGATAGCATTGGTGAGGTTCGGTGAGCAAACGCAGACCCTTTGAAGTCATACTGCATGGTACCCATTCCATGGGTCCCAACTCTCCAGGTTTAAGGGATTCTTCCTTCAGCTAAAACATGCATGGGATACCCAGACTATCGTCCGCCGTGTGATTGGGAAACGTTTTCAAATGCATCTCAGTTTTCGTCCCCTGGTACTCGGGTTCACCATTCCAGACGCTTTACTAACACTCTCCCCACTTGGAGAGTCAGTGCCTTTAACCTCCTGTTTGGCACAGTTTGCAATTTCTGCGCAAGATGAACAGGCATAGGGAGAACCAATGAGAGACTAGCTGTTGGTGTCTGCACGGGCAAATGGAACGATCATTTCCCACCAGGAAGAGGAATTAACCAAAGGCTCAGCGTGCCCGGCCGGAAACATATTAGGGCCTGAAGCAATCCTGCGGTTTTGCGGCCAGCTCACAAGAAAAGGAGTTGAAGAAAGGAGCTCAGGGACACTGTAATTCACAAACCTGCAGAGTTATGAATGACAGCTATCGTCCAAAAATGTATAGAAGTAAGTCTTCGGAGAGGACTTGAAAGCGGGGCAGAATTTCAGGAAAACGATTTCAGGGGGTAGACTGGAATTGCACTTAAAGCATAGGAAAAGAGGCAGAATGTCGACAATGATGCACTGGGCCAAAAAGGGCGTATGCGTTTTTTCCTGAATATGTTCGGAAAAAACGCATACGCCCCTTTTGGCCAACGAAGCAAACGTGTAAAGGAAATCCGCACTACAATGAAGTCTCACTGCCCCCCGGTCAAAAGGGCCATCTGAAAAAAGTGTAAAATCCAGAAAGGCCGGACAGGTCTTGGAGAACAGGGATACTTGTTATGCTGATTGGCGGATTTAAATTGCCAACAGCCACTCTGGAAAACTGTATGGTGTTTCCGGAAACACATAGGAAACAAAGCAACACAGCCTATGGCACTTCCACTTATGGTCCTATAGCTTAGGGAAATTAAAATCAAAAACACACAGCCACCCCAAAGTTTGGGATGGCTCTGTTTACAAGAACCTCATCTACGGTAGAAGTTAAATATCCGAGAAAGCATAAAATGGATAAAGAAGTTCTGGTACGCACGTACAATGTAATATCACTCAGCAATGAAATCTACGTCTTCAGGCCCATAGCGGCATAATGAGTGGATTCAGGTATGATGATTCTACGGGAAATAAGTCACACAGAAAAACAAACATCATAAGATATGACTAATACACGGAATGTAAACTTGGCTACCCATGAACTGAATTACAAAACAGAACAGGGTCTCAAATTTAGCAAACCAACTTATGCTTGCTTATGGGGAAAGGTCAGTTGGGATGCTGCATAAAACCAGAGATTGAAATTAGCACAGATACCGTTCCATAAGCCAAATATATAATAGACAAAACCTACTCCTTGCTCAATGAAATGGACTCAACACCCTATATTCAACGCCTGGGAAGATACCTGACAAGTAAGAATCTTAAAACCCATGGATTTATATGTCTCTATAAGGAAATCAAGCGTGTGTACAGTGGCCTAAAATCAGCAGTGTAAATCCGATAAATCCCATTATCAAAATGAATTTCAAAAACAAAACACAATGACAGTGAAATAGAGAGCAATTCTTAAATAACTCATTCAGGGCTTGTGATGCAACCTGTATTTACCACATCTACACCCAGAGCTGGATGAGACATAAGGCTGGACACTTCGGGCTGATAGCATTGGTGAGGTTCGGTGAACAAACGCAGACCCTTTGAAGTCATACTGCATGGTACCCATTCCATGGGTCCCAACTCTCCAGGTTTAAGGGATTCTTCCTTCAGCTAAAACATGCATGGGAAACCCAGAGTATGGTCCACCATGTGATTGGGAATCGTTTTCAAATGCATCTCAGTTTTCGTCCCCTGGTACTCGGGTTCAACATTTGAACGCTTTACTAACACTCTCCCCACTTGGAGAGTCAGTGCCATTAACCTCCTGTTTGGCACAGTTTGCAATTTCTGCGCAAGATGAACAGGAATAGGGAGAAGCAATGAGAATCTAGCTGTAGGTGTCTGCACGGGCAAATGGAACGCTCATTTCCCACTAGGAAGAGAAATTAAACAAAGGCTCAGCGTGCCCTGCCGGAAACAGATTAGGGCCTGAAGCAATCCTGCGGTTTTGCGGCCAGCTCACAAGAATGCGAGTTGAAGAAATGAGCTCAGGGGCACTGTAATTCACAAACCTGCAGAGTTATGAATGACAGCTATCGTCTAAAAATGTATTGAAGTAAGTCTTCGAAGAGGACTTGAAAGCGGGGCAGAATTTCAGGAAAACGATTTCAGGGGGTAGACTGGAATTGTACTAACAGCATAGGAAAAGAGGCAGAATGTCGACAATGATGCACTTGGCCAAAAAGAGCATATGCGTTTTTTCCTGAATATATTCAGGAAAAAACGCATTCGCCCTTTTTGGCCAACCAAGCAAGCGTGTAATGGAAATCTGCACTACAATGAAGTCTCACTGCCCCCCGGTCAAAAGGGCCATCTGAAAAAAATGTAAAATCCAGAAAGTCAAGACAGGTCATGGAGAACAGGGAGCCTTGTCATGCTGATGGGCGGGATGTAAATTGCCAACAACCACTCTGGAGAAGTGTATGGTGTTTCCAGAAACACGTGGGAAACAAAGCAACACAGCCTATGTCACTTCCACTTATGGTCCTATAGCTTAGGGAAATTAAAATCAAAAACACACAGCCAACCCAGAGTTTGGGACGGCTCTGTTTACAAGAACCTCGTCTATGGTACAAGTAAAATATCCCAGAAAGCAAAAAATGGATAAAGAAGTTGTGGTACGCACGTACAATGGAATATCACTCAGCAATGAAATCTACGTCATCAGGCCCGTAGCGGCATAATGAGTGGATTCAGGTACGATGATTCTACGAGAAATAAGTCACACAGAAAAAGAAACATCATAAGATATCACTAATACACGGAATGTAAAGTTGGATACACATGAACTGAATTACAAACAGAACAGGGTCTCAAATTTAGAAAACCAACTTATGCTTGCTTATGGGGAAAGGTGAGTTGGGGTGCTGCATAAAACCAGAGATTGAAATTAGCACAGATACCGTTCCATAAGCCAAATATATAATAGACAAGCCCTACTCCTTGCTCAACGAAATGGACTCAACACCCCATATTCAACGCCTGGCAAGATACCTGACAAGTAAGAATCTTAAAACCCATGGATTTATATGTCTCCATAAGGAAATCAAGCGTGTGTACAGCGGCCTAAACGCAGCAGTGAAAATCCGATAAATCCCATTATCAAAATAAATTTCAAAAACAAAACACAATGACAGTGAAATAGAGAGCAATTCTTAAATAATTCATTCAGGGCTTGTGATGCAACCTGGATTTTCCACATCTACACCCAGAGCTGGGTGAGACATAAGGCTGGGCACTTGGGGCTGATAGCATTGGTGAGGTTCGGTGAGCAAACGCAGACCCTTTGAAGTCATACTGCATGGTACCCATTCCATGGGTCCCAACTCTCCAGGTTTAAGGGATTCTTCCTTCAGCTAAAACATGCATGGGAAACCCAGACTATCGTCCGCTGTGTGTTTGGGAATCGTTTTCAAATGCATCTCAGTTTTCGTTCCCTGGTACTTGGTTTCACCATTCCAGACGCTTTACTAAAACTCTCCCCACTTGGAGAGTCAGTGCATTTAACCTCCTGTTTGGCACACTTTGCAATTTCTGCGCAAGATGAACAGGAATAGGGAGAAGCAATGAGAGACTAGCTGTAGGTGTCTGCACGGGCAAATGGAACGCTCATTTCCCACCAGGAAGAGGAATTAACCAAAGGCTCAGCGTGCCCTGCCGGAAACAGATTAGGGCCTGAAGCAATCCTGCGGTTTTGCGGCCAGCTCACAAGAAAGCGAGTTGAAGAAATGAGCTCAGGGGCACTGTAATTCACAAACCTGCAGAGTTATGAATGACAGCTATCGTCCGAAAATGTATTGAAGTAAGTCTTCGAAGAGGACTTGAAAGCGGGGCAGAATTTCAGGAAAACGATTTCAGGGGGTAGACTGGAATTGTACTAAAAACATAGGAAGAGAGGGAGAATGTCGACAATGATGCACTTGGCCAAAAAGGGCGTATGCGTTTTTTCCTGAATATATTCAGGAAAAAACGCATACGCCCTTTTTGGCCAACCAAGCAAGCGTGTAAAGGAAATCTGCACTACAGTGAAGTCTCACTGCCCCCCGGTCAAAAGGGCCATCTGAAAAAAATGTAAAATCCAGAAAGGCAGGACAGGTTATGGAGAACAGGGAGCCTTGTTATGCTGATGGGCGGGATGTAAATTGCCAACAACCACTCTGGAAAAGTGTATGGTGTTTCCAGAAACACGTAGGAAACAAAGCAACACAACCTATGGCACTTCCACTTATGGTCCTATAGCTTAGGGAAATTAAAATCAAAAACACACAGCCACCCCAGAGTTTGGGACGGCTTTGTTTACAAGAACCTCGTCTACGGTACAAGTAAAATATCCCAAAAGCAAAAAATGGATAAAGAAGTTGTGGTACGCACGTACAATGGAATATCACTCAGCAATGAAATCTACGTCATCAGGCCCGTAGCGGCATAATGAGTGGATTCAGGTACGATGATTCTACGAGAAATAAGTCACACAGAAAAAGAAACATCATAAGATATCACTAATACACGGAATGTAAAGTTGGATACACATGAACTGAATTACAAAACAGAACAGGGTCTCAAATTTAGAAAACCAACTTATGCTTGCTTATGGGGAAAGGTGAGTTGGGGTGCTGCATAAAACCAGAGATTGAAATTAGCACAGATACCGTTCCATAAGCCAAATATATAATAGACAAGCCCTACTCCTTGCTCAACGAAATGGACTCAACACCCCATATTCAACGCCTGGCAAGATACCTGACAAGTAAGAATCTTAAAACCCATGGATTTATATGTCTCCATAAGGAAATCAAGCGTGTGTACAGCAGCCTAAACGCAGCAGTGAAAATCCGATAAATCCCATTATCAAAATAAATTTCAAAAACAAAACAAAATGACAGTGAAATAGAGAGCAATTCTTAAATAATTCATTCAGGGCTTGTCATGAAACCTGGATTTACCCCATCTACACCCAGAGCTGGGTGAGACATAAGGCTGGACACTTCGGGCTGATAGCATTGGTGAGGGTCGGTGAGCAAACGCAGACCCTTTGAAGTCATACTGCATGGTACCCATTCCATGGGTTCCAAATTTCCAGGTTTAAGGGATTCTTCCTTCAGCTAAAACATGCATGGGAAACCCATAGTATGGTCCACCGTGTGATTGGGAAACGTTTTCAAATGCATCTCAGTTTTCGTCCCCTGGTACTCGGGTTCACCATTCCAGACGCTTTACTAACACTCCCCACTTGGAGAGTCAGTGCCTTTAACCTCCTGTTTGGCACAGTTTGCAATTTCTGCGCAAGATGAACAGGAATAGGGAGAACCAATGAGAGACTAGCTGTTGGTGTCTGCACGGGCAAATTGAACGATCATTTCCCACCAGGAAGAGGAATTAACCAAAGGCTCAGCGTGCCCGGCCGGAAACATATTAGGGCCTGAAGCAATCCTGCGGTTTTGGAGCCAGCTCACTAGAAAACGAGATGAAGAAAGAAGCTCAGGGGCACTGTAATTCACAAACCTGCAGAGTTATGAATGACAGCTATCGTCCAAAAATGTACTGAAGTAAGTCTTCAAAGAGGACTTGAAAGCGGGGCAGAATTTCAGGAAAACGATTTCAGGGGGTAGACTGGAATTGCACTTAAAGCATAGGAAAAGAGGCAGAATGTCGACAATGATGCACTTGGCCAAAAAGGGCGTATGCGTTTTTTCCTGAATATATTCAGGAAAAAACGCATACGCCCTTTTTGGCCAACCAAGCAAGCGTGTAAAGGAAATCTGCACTACAGTGAAGTCTCACTGCCCCCCGGTCAAAAGGGCCATCTGAAAAAAGTGTAAAATCCAGAAAGGCAGGACAGGTCTTGGAGAACAGGGAGACTTGTTATGCTGATGGGCGGATTTAAATTGCCAACAGCCACTCTGGAAAACTGTATGGTGTTTCCGGAAACACGTAGGAAACAAAGCAACACAGCCTATGGCACTTCCACTTATGGTCCTATAGCTTAGGGAAATTAAAATCAAAAACACACAGCCACCCCAAAGTTTGGGATGGCTCTGTTTACAAGAACCTCATCTACGGTAGAAGTTAAATATCCGAGAAAGCATAAAATGGATAAAGAAGTTCTGGTACGCACGAACAATGGAATATCACTCAGCAATGAAATCTACGTCTTCAGGCCCATAGCGGCATAATGAGTGGATTCAGGTATGATGATTCTACGAGAAATAAGTCACACAGAAAAAGAAACATCATAAGATATGACTAATACACGGAATGTAAACTTGGCTACCCATGAACTGAATTACAAAACAGAACAGGGTCTCAAATTTAGCAAACCAACTTATGCTTGCTTATGGGGAAAGGTCAGTTGGGGTGCTGCATAAAACCAGAGATTGAAATTAGCACAGATACCGTTCCATAAGCCAAATATATAATAGACAAAACCTACTCCTTGCTCAACGAAATGGACTCAACACCCTATATTCAACGCCTGGGAAGATACCTGACAAGTAAGAATCTTAAAACCCATGGATTTATATGTCTCTATAAGGAAATCAAGCGTGTGTACAGTGGCCTAAAAGCAGCAGTGAAAATCCGATAAATCCCATTATCAAAATGAATTTCAAAAACAAAACACAATGACAGTGAAATAGAGAGCAATTCTTAAATAATTCATTCAGGGCTTGTGATGCAACCTGTATTTACCACATCTACACCCAGAGCTGGATGAGACATAAGGCTGGACACTTCGGGCTGATAGCATTGGTGAGGTTCGGTGAACAAACGCAGACCCTTTGAAGTCATACTGCATGGTACCCATTCCATGGGTCCCAACTCTCCAGGTTTAAGGGATTCTTCCTTCAGCTAAAACATGCATGGGAAACCCAGAGTATGGTTCACCATGTGATTGGGAATCGTTTTCAAATGCATCTCAGTTTTCGTCCCCTGGTACTCGGGTTCAACATTTGAACGCTTTACTAACACTCTCCCCACTTGGAGAGTCAGTGCCATTAACCTCCTGTTTGGCACAGTTTGCAATTTCTGCGCAAGATGAACAGGAATAGGGAGAAGCAATGAGAATCTAGCTGTAGGTGTCTGCACGGGCAAATGGAACGCTCATTTCCCACCAGGAAGAGAAATTAAACAAAGGCTCAGCGTGCCATGCCGGAAACAGATTAGGGCCTGAAGCAATCCTGCGGTTTGCGGCCAGCTCACAAGAAAGCGAGTTGAAGAAATGAGCTCAGGGGCACTGTAATTCACAAACCTGCAGAGTTATGAATGACAGCTATCGTCCAAAAATGTATTGAAGTAAGTCTTCGAAGAGGACTTGAAAGTGGGGCAGAATTTCAGGAAAACGATTTCAGGGGGTAGACTGGAATTGCACTTAAAGCATAGGAAAAGAGGCAGAATGTTGACAATGATGCACTTGGCCAAAAAGAGCCTATGCGTTTTTTCCTGAATATATTCAGGAAAAAACGCATACGCACTTTTTGGCCAACCAAGCAAGCGTGTAATGGAAATCTGCACTACAATGAAGTCTCACTGCCCCCCGGTCAAAAGGGCCATCTGAAAAAAGTGTAAAATCCAGAAAGGCAGGACAGGTCATGGAGAACAGGGAGCCTTGTTATGCTGATGGGCGGATTTAAATTGCCAACAGCCACTCTGGAAAAGTGTATGGTGTTTCCTGAAACACGTAGGAAACAAAGCAACACAGCCTATGGCACTTCCACTTATGGTCCTATAGCTTAGGGAAATTAAAATCAAAAACACACAGCCACCCCAAAGTTTGGGATGGCTCTGTTTACAAGAACCTGATCTACGGTAGCAGTTAAATATCCCAGAAAGCATAAAATGGATAAAGAAGTTGTGGTACGCACGTACAATGGAATATCACTCAGCAATGAAATCTACGTCATCAGGACCGTAGCGGCATAATGAGTGGATTCAGGTACGATGATTCTATGAGAAATAAGTCAGACAGAAAAAGAAACATCATAAGTTATCACTAATACACGGAATGTAAACTTGGCTACCCATGAACTGAATTACAAAACAGAACAGGGTCTCAAATTTAGCAAACCAACTTATGCTTGCTTATGGGGAAAGGTCAGTTGGGATGCTGCATAAAACCAGAGATTGAAATTAGCACAGATACCGTTCCATAAGCCAAATATATAATAGAAAATACCTACTCCTTGCTCAACGAAATGTACTCAACACCCTATATTCAACGCCTGGGAAGATACCTGACAAGTAAGAATCTTAAAACCCATGGATTTATATGTCTCCATAAGGAAATCAAGCGTGTGTACAGTGGCCTGAAAGCAGCAGTGAAAATCCGATAAATCCCATTATCAAAATGAATTTCAAAAACAAAACACAATGACAGTGAAATAGAGAGCAATTCTTAAATCATTCATTCAGGGCTTGTGATGCAACCTAGATTTACCACATCTACACCCAGAGCTGGATGAGACATAAGGCTGGACACTTCGGGCTGATAGCATTGGTGAGGTTCGGTGAACAAACGCAGACCCTTTGAAGTCATACTGCATGGTACCCATTCCATGGGTCCCAACTCTCCAGGTTTAAGGGATTCTTCCTTCAGCTAAAACATGCATGGGAAACCTAGAGTATGGTCCACCGTGTGATTGGGAAACGTTTTCAAATGCATCTCAGATTTCGTCCCCTGGTACTCGGGTTCAACATTTGAACGCTTTATTAACACTCTCCCCACTTGGAGAGTCAGTGCCATTAACCTCCTGTTTGGCACAGTTTGCAATTTCTGTGCAAGATGAACAGGAATAGGGAGAAGCAATGAGAGACTAGCTGTAGGTGTCTGCACGGGCAAATGGAACGCTCATTTCCCACCAGGAAGAGGAATTAACCAAAGGCTCAGCGTGCCCTGCCAGAAAAAGATTAGGGCCTGAAGCAATCCTGCGGTTTTGCGGCCAGCTCACAAGAAAGCGAGTTGAAGAAATGAGCTCAGGGGCACTGTAATTCACAAACTTGCCGAGTTATGAATGACAGCTATCGTCCAAAAATATATTTAAGTAAGTCTTCGAAGAGGACTTGAAAGCGGGGCAGAATTTCAGGAAAACGATTTCAGGGGGGAGACTGGAATTGTACTAAAAGCATAGGAAAAGAGGCAGAATGTCGACAATGATGCACTTGGCCAAAAAGGGCGTATGCGTTTTTTCCTGAATATATTCAGGAAAAAACGCATACGCCCTTTTTGGCCAACCAAGCAAGCGTGTAATGGAAATCTGCACTACAATGAAGTCTCACTGCCCCCCGGTCAAAAGGGCCATCTGAAAAAAATGTAAAATCCAGAAAGTCAGGACAGGTCATGGAGAACAGGGGGCCTTGTCATGCTAATGGGCGGGATGTAAATTGCCAACAACCACTCTGGGGAAGTGTATGGTGTTTCCAGAAACACGTAGGAAACAAAGCAACACAGCCTATGGCAATTCCACTTATGGTCCTATAGCTTAGGGAAATTAAAATCAAAAACACACAGCCACCCCAGAGTTTGGGACGGCTCTGTTTACAAGAACCTCGTCAACTGTACAAGTAAACTATCCCAGAAAGCAAAAAATGGATAAAGAAGTTGTGGTACGCACGTACAATGGAATATCACTCAGCAATGAAATCTACGTCATCAGGCCCGTAGCGGCATAATGAGTGGGTTCAGGTACGATGATTCTACGAGAAATAAGTCACACAGAAAAAGAAACATCATAAGATATCACTAATACACGGAATGTAAACTTGGCTACACATGAACTGAATTACAAAACAGAACAGTGTCTCAAATTTAGAAAACCAACTTATGCTTGCTTATGGGGAAAGGTGAGTTGGGGTGCTGCATAAAACCAGAGATTGAAATTAGCACAGATACCGTTCCATAAGCCAAATATATAATAGACAAGCCCTACTCCTTGCTCAACGAAATGGACTCAAAACCCCATATTCAACGCCTGGCAAGATACCTGACAAGTAAGAATCTTAAAACCCATGGATTTATATGTCTCCATAAGGAAATCAAGCGTGTGTACAGCGGCCTAAATGCAGCAGTGAAAATCCGATAAATCCCATTATCAAAATAAATTTCAAAAACAAAACACAATGACAGTGAAATAGAGAGCAATTCTTAAATAATTCATTCAGGGCTTGTAATGCAACCTGGATTTCCCACATCTACACCCAGAGCTGGGTGAGACATAAGGCTGGACACTTCGGGCTGATAGCATTGGTGAGGTTCGGTGAGCAAACGCAGACCCTTTGAAGTCATACTACATGGTACCCATTCCATGGGTTCCAAATTTCCAGGTTTAAGGGATTCTTCCTTCAGCTAAAACATGCATGGGAAACCCATAGTATGGTCCACCGTGTGATTGGGAAACGTTTTCAAATGCATCTCAGTTTTCGTCCCCTGGTACTCGGGTTCACCATTCCAGACGCTTTACTAACACTCTCCCCACTTGGAGAGTCAGTGCATTTAACCTCCTGTTTGGCACACTTTGCAATTTCTGCGCAAGATGAACAGGAATAGGGAGAAGCAATGAGAGACTAGCTGTAGGTGTCTGCACGGGCAAATGGAACGCTCATTTCCGACCAGGAAGAGGAATTAAACAAAGGCTCAGCGTGCCCGGCCGGATAGAGATTAGGGCCTGAAGCAATCTTGCGGTTTTGCGGCCAGCTCACAAGAAAGCGAGTTGAAGGAAGGAGCTCAGGGGCACTGTAATTCACAAACCTGCAGAGTTATGAATGACAGCTATCGTCCAAAAATGTATAGAAGTAAGTCTTCGAAGAGGACTTGAAAGCGGGGCAGAATTTCAGGAAAACGATTTCAGGGGGTAGACTGGAATTGAACTTAAAGCATAGGAAAAGAGGCAGAATGTCGACAACGATGCACTTGGCCAAAATGGGCGTATGCGTTTTTTCCTGAATATATTCAGGAAAAAACGCATACGCCCTTTTTGGCCAACCAAGCAAGCGTATAAAGGAAATCTGCACTACAATGAACTCTCACTGCCTCCCCGGTCAAAAGGGCCATCTGAAAAAAGTGTAAAATCCACAAAGGCAGGACAGGTCATGGAGAACAGGGAGCCTTGTCATACTGATGGGCGAGATGTAAATTGCCAACAACCACTCTGGAGAAGTGTATGGTGTTTCCAGCAACACGTAGGAAACAAAGCAACACAGCCTATGGCACTTCCACTTATGGTCCTATAGCTTAGGGAAATTAAAATCAAAAACACACAGCCACCCCAGAGTTTCGGACGGCTCTTTTTACAAGAACCTCGTCTACGGTACAAGTAAAATATCCCAGAAAGTAAAAAATGGATAAAGAAGTTGTGGTACGCACGTACAATTGAATATCACTCAGCAATGAAATCTACGTCATCAGGCCCGTAGCGGCACAACGAGTGGATTCAGGTATGATGATTCTACGAGAAATAAGTCACACAGAAAAAGAAACATCATAAGATATCACTAATACACGGAATGTAAACTTGGCTACCCATGAACTGAATTACAAAACAGAACATGGTCTCAAATTTAGAAAACCAACTTATGCTTGCTTATGGGGAAATGTGAGTTGGGGTGCTGCATAAAACCAGAGATTGAAATTAGCACAGATACCGTTCCATAAGCCAAATATATAATAGAGAAGACCTACTCCTTGCTCAACGAAATGGACTCAACACCCCATATTCAACGCATGGCAAGATACCTGACAAGTAAGAATCTTAAAACCCATGGATTTATATGTCTCCATAAGGAAATCAAGCGTGTGTACAGCGGCCTAAACGCAGCAGTGAAAATCCGATAAATCCCATTATCAAAATAAATTTCAAAAACAAAACACAATGACAGTGAAATAGAGAGCAATTCTTAAATAATTCATTCAGGGCTTGTGATGCAACCTGGATTTCCCACATCTACACCCAGAGCTGGGTGAGACATAAGGCTGGACACTTCGGGCTGATAGCATTGGTGAGGTTCGGTGAGCAAACGCAGACCCTTTGAAGTCATACTGCATGGTACCCATTCCAGGGGTCCCAACTCTCCAGGTTTAAGGGATTCTTCCTTCAGCTAAAACATGCATGGGAAACCCATAGTATGGTCCACCGTGTGATTGGGAAACGTTTTCAAATGCATCTCAGTTTTCGTCCCCTGGTACTCGGGTTCACCATTCCAGACGCTTTACTAACACTCTCCCCACTTGGAGAGTCAGTGCCTTTAACCTCCTGTTTGGCACAGTTTGCAATTTCTGCGCAAGATGAACAGGCATAGGGAGAACCAATGAGAGACTAGCTGTTGGTGTCTGCACCGGCAAATTGAACGATCATTTCCCATCAGGAAGAGGAATTAACCAAAGGCTCAGCGTGCCCGGCCGGAAACATATTAGGGCCTGAAGCAATCCTGCGCTTTTGCGACCAGCTCACAAGAAAATGAGTTGAAGAAAGGAGCTCAGGGGCACTGTAATTCACAAACCTGCAGAGTTATGAATGACAGCTATTGTCCAAAAATGTACTGAAGTAAGTCTTCAAAGAGGACTTGAAAGCGGGGCAGAATTTCAGGAAAAAGATTTCAGGGGGTATACTGGAATTGCACTTAAAGCGTAGGAAAAGAGGCAGAATGTCAACAATAATGCACTTGGCCAAAAAGGGCGTATGCGTTTTTTCCTGAATATATTCAGGAAAAAACGCATACGGCCTTTTTGGCCAACCAAGCAAGCGTGTAAAGGAAATCTGCACTACAATGAAGTCTCACTGCCCCCCAGTCAAAAGGGCCATCTGAAAAAAGTGTAAAATCCAGAAAGACAGGACAGGTCATGGAGAACAGGGCGCCTTGTTATGCTGATGGGCGGGATGTAAATTGCCAACAGCCACTCTGGAGAAATGTATGATGTATCCTGAAACACGTAGGAAACAACGCAACACAGCCTATGTCACTTCCACTTATGGTCCTATAGCTTAGGGAAATTAAAATCAAAAACACACAGCCACCCCAAAGTTTGGGATGGCTCTGTTTACAAAACCTTTTCTACGGTACAAGTTAAATATCCGAGAAAGCAAAAAATGAATAAAGAAGTTCTGGTACGCACGGACAATGGAATATCACTCAGCAATGAAATCTACTTCTTCAGGCCCGTAGCGGTATAATGAGTGGATTCAGGTATGATGATTCTACGATAAATAAGTCACACAGAAAAAGAAACATCATAAGATATGACTAATACACGGAATGTAAACTTGGCTACCCATGAACTGAATTACAAAACAGAACAGGGTCTCAAATTTAGAAAACCAACTTATGCTTGCTTATGGGGAAAGGTGAGTTGGGGTGCTGCATAAAACCAGAGATTGAAATTAGCAGAGATACCGTTTCATAAGCCAAATATATAATAGACAAGACCTACTCCTTGCTCAACGAAATGGACTCAACACCCCATATTCAACGCCTGGCAAGATACCTGACAAGTAAGAATCTTAAAACCCATGGATTTATATGTCTCCATAAGGAAATCAAGCGTGTGTACAGCGGCCTAAACGCAGCAGTGAAAATCCGATAAATCCCATTATCAAAATAAATTTCAAAAACAAAACAAAATGACAGTGAAATAGAGAGCAATTCTTAAATAATTCATTCAGGGTTTGTGATGCAACCTGGATTTCCCACATCTACACCCAGAGCTGGGTGAGACATAAGGCTGGACACTTCGGGCTGATAGCATTGGTGAGGTTCGGTGAACAAACGCAGACCCTTTGAAGTCATACTGCATGGTAACCATTCCATGGGTCCCAACTCTCCAGGTTTCAGGAATTCTTCCTTCAGCTAAAACATGCATGGGAAACCCACAGTACAGTGCACTGTGTGACCGGGAAACGTTTTCAAATGCATCTCAGTTATCGTCCCCTGGTACTCGGGTTCACCATTCCAGACGCTTTACTAACACTCTCCCCATTTGGAGAGTCAGTGCCATTAACCTCCTGTTTGGCACAGTTTGCAATTTCTGCGCAAGATGTACAGGAATAGGGAGAACCAATGAGAGACTAGCTGTAGGTGCCTGCACGGGCAAAAGGAACACTCATTTACGACCAGGAAGAGGAATTAAACAAAGGCTCAGCATGCCCTGCCGGAAAGAGATTATGGCCTGAAGCAATCCTGCGGTTTTGCGGCCAGCTCACAAGAAAGCGAGTTGAAGACATGAGCTCAGGGGCACTGTAATTCACAAAACTGCAGAGTTATGAATGACAGCTATCGTCCAAAAATGTATTGAAGTAAGTCTTCGAAGAGGACTTGTAAGCGGGGCAGAATTTCAGGAAAACGATTTCAGGGGGTAGACTGGAATTGTACTAAAAGCATAGGAAAAGAGGCAGAATGTCGACAACGATGCACTTGGCCAAAAAGGGCGTATGCGTTTTTTCCTGAATATATTCAGGAAAAAACGCATACGCCCTTTTTGGCCAACCAAGCAAGCGTGTAAAGGAAATCTGCACTACAATGAAGTCTCACTGCCCCCCCGGTCAAAAGGGCCATCTGAAAAAAGTGTAAAATCCAGAAAGGCAGGACAGGTCATGGAGAACAGGGAGCCTTGTCATGTTGATGGGCGGGATGTAAATTGCCAACAACCACTCTGGAGAAGTGTATGGTGTTTCCAGAAACACGTAGGAAACAAAGCAACACAGCCTATGGCATTTCCACTTATGGTCCTATAGCTTAGGGAAATTAAAATCAAAAACACACAGCCACCCCAGAGTTTGGGACGGCTCTGTTTACAAGAACCTCGTCTACGGTACAAGTAAAATATCCCAGAAAGTAAAAAATGGATAAAGAAGTTGTGGTACGCACGTACAATGGAATATCACTCAGCAATGAAATCTATGTCTTCAGGCCCGTAGCGGCATAATGAGTGGATTCACGTACGATGATTCTACGAGAAATAAGTCACACAGAAAAAGAAACATCATAAGATATCACTAATACACGGAATTTAAACTTGGCTACCCATGAACTGAATTACAAAACAGAACAGGGTCTCAAATTTAGAAAACCAACTTATGCTTGCTTATGGGGAAAGGTGAATTGGGGTGCTGTATAAAACCAGAGATTGAAATTAGCACAGATACCGTTCCATAAGCTAAATATATAATAGACAAGACCTACTCCTTGCTCAACGAACGGGACTCAACACCCCATATTCAATGCCTGGCAAGATACCTGACAAGTAAGAATCTTAAAACCCATGGATTTATATGTCTCCATAAGGAAATCAAGCGTGTGTACAGCGGCCTAAACGCAGCAGTGAAAATCCGATAAATCCCATTATCAAAATAAATTTCAAAAACAAAACACAATGACAGTGAAATAGAGAGCAATTCTTAAATAATTCATTCAGGGCTTGTGATGCAACCTGGATTTCCCACATCTACACCCAGAGCTGGGTGAGACATAAGGCTGGACACTTCGGGCTGATAGCATTGGTGAGGTTCGGTGAGCAAACGCAGACCCTTTGAAGTCATACTGCATGGTACCCATTCCATGGGTCCCAACTCTCCAGGTTTAAGGGATTCTTCCTTCAGCTAAAACATGCATGGGAAACCCACAGTACAGTGCACTGTGTGATTGGGAAACGTTTTCAAATGCATCTCAGTTTTCGTCCCCTGGTACTCGGGTTCAACATTCCAGACGCTTTACTAACACTCTCCCCACTTGGAGAGTCAGTGCCTTTAACCTCCTGTTTGGCACAGTTTGCAATTTCTGCGCAAGATGAACAGGCATAGGGAGAACCAATGAGAGACTAGCTGTTGGTGTCTGCACGGGCAAATGGAACGATCATTTCCCACCAGGAAGAGGAATTAACCAAAGGCTCAGCGTGCCCGGCCGGAAACATATTAGGGCCTGAAGCAATCCTGCGGTTTTGTGGCCAGCTCACAAGAAAAGGAGTTGAAGAAAGGAGCTCAGGGGCACTGTAATTCACAAACCTGCAGAGTTATGAATGACAGCTATCGTCCAAAAATGTATAGAAGGAAGTCTTCGGATAGGACTTGAAAGCGGGGCAGAATTTCAGGAAAACGATTTCAGGGGGTATACTGGAATTGCACTTAAAGCATAGGAAAAGAGGCAGAATGTCGACAATGATGCACTGGGCCAAAAAGGGCGTATGCGTTTTTTCCTGAATATATTCAGGAAAAAATGCATACGCCCTTTTTGGCAAACGAAGCAAGCGTGTAAAGGAAATCCGCACTACAATGAAGTCTCACTGACCCCCGGTCAAAAGGGCCATCTGAAAAAAGTGTAAAATCCAGAAAGGCAGGACAGGTCTTGGAGAACAGGGAGCCTTGTTATGCTGATGGGCGGATTTAAATTGCCAACAGCCACTCTGGAAAACTGTATGGTGTTTCCGGAAACACGTAGGAAACAAAGCAACACAGCCTATGGCACTTCCACTTATGGTCCTATAGCTTAGGGAAATTAAAATCAAAAACACACAGCCACCCCAAAGTGTGGGATGGCTCTGTTTACAAGAACCTCATCTACGGTAGAAGTTAAATATCCGAGAAAGCATAAAATGGATAAAGAAGTTGTGGTACACACGTACAATGTAATATCACTCAGCAATGAAATCTACGTCATCAGGACCGTAGCGGCATAATGAGTGGATTCAGGTACGATGATTCTATGAGAAATAAGTCAGACAGAAAAAGAAACATCATAAGTTATCACTAATACACGGAATGTAAACTTGGCTACCCATGAACTGAATTACAAAACAGAACAGGGTCTCAAATTTAGAAAACCAACTTATGCTTGCTTATGGGGAAAGGTCAGTTGGGATGCTGCATAAAACCAGAGATTGAAATTAGCACAGATACCGTTCCATAAGCCAAATATATAATAGACAAAACCTACTCCTTGCTCAACGAAATGGACTCAACACCCTATATTCAACGCCTGGGAAGATACCTGACAAGTAAGAATATTAAAACCCATGGATTTATATGTCTCTATAAGGAAATCAAGCGTGTGTACAGTGGCCTAAAAGCAGCAGTGAAAATCCGATAAATCCCATTATCAAAATGAATTTCAAAAACAAAACACAATGACAGTGAAATAGAGAGCAATTCTTAAATAATTCATTCAGGGCTTGTGATGCAACCTGTATTTACCACATCTACACCCAGAGCTGGATGAGACATAAGGCTGGACACTTCGGGCTGATAGCATTGGTGAGGTTCGGTGAACAAACGCAGACCCTTTGAAGTCATACTGCATGGTACCCATTCCATGGGTCCCAACTCTCCAGGTTTAAGGGATTCTTCCTTCAGCTAAAACATGCATGGGAAACCCAGAGTATGGTTCACCATGTGATTGGGAATCGTTTTCAAATGCATCTCAGTTTTCGTCCCCTGGTACTCGGGTTCAACATTTGAACGCTTTACTAACACTCTCCCCACTTGGAGAGTCAGTGCCATTAACCTCCTGTTTGGCACAGTTTGCAATTTCTGCGCAAGATGAACAGGAATAGGGAGAAGCAATGAGAATCTAGCTGTAGGTGTCTGCACGGGCAAATGGAACGCTCATTTCCCACCAGGAAGAGAAATTAAACAAAGGCTCAGCGTGCCATGCCGGAAACAGATTAGGGCCTGAAGCAATCCTGCGGTTTGCGGCCAGCTCACAAGAAAGCGAGTTGAAGAAATGAGCTCAGGGGCACTGTAATTCACAAACCTGCAGAGTTATGAATGACAGCTATCGTCCAAAAATGTATTGAAGTAAGTCTTCGAAGAGGACTTGAAAGTGGGGCAGAATTTCAGGAAAACGATTTCAGGGGGTAGACTGGAATTGCACTTAAAGCATAGGAAAAGAGGCAGAATGTTGACAATGATGCACTTGGCCAAAAAGAGCCTATGCGTTTTTTCCTGAATATATTCAGGAAAAAACGCATACGCACTTTTTGGCCAACCAAGCAAGCGTGTAAAGGAAATCTGCACTACAATGAAGTCTCACTGCCCCCCGGTCAAAAGGGCCATCTGAAAAAAGTGTAAAATCCAGAAAGGCAGGACAGGTCATGGAGAACAGGGAGCCTTGTCATGTTGATGGGCGGGATGTAAATTGCCAACAACCACTCTGGAGAAGTGTATGGTGTTTCCAGAAACACGTAGGAAACAAAGCAACACAGCCTATGGCATTTCCACTTATGGTCCTATAGCTTAGGGAAATTAAAATCAAAAACACACAGCCACCCCAGAGTTTGGGACGGCTCTGTTTACAAGAACCTCTTCTACGGTACAAGTAAAATATCCCAGAAAGTAAAAAATGGATAAAGAAGTTGTGGTACGCACGTACAATGGAATATCACTCAGCAATGAAATCTATGTCTTCAGGCCCGTAGCGGCATAATGAGTGGATTCACGTACGATGATTCTACGAGAAATAAGTCACACAGAAAAAGAAACATCATAAGATATCACTAATACACGGAATTTAAACTTGGCTACCCATGAACTGAATTACAAAACAGAACAGGGTCTCAAATTTAGAAAACCAACTTATGCTTGCTTATGGGGAAAGGTGAATTGGGGTGCTGTATAAAACCAGAGATTGAAATTAGCACAGATACCGTTCCATAAGCTAAATATATAATAGACAAGACCTACTCCTTGCTCAACGAACGGGACTCAACACCCCATATTCAATGCCTGGCAAGATACCTGACAAGTAAGAATCTTAAAACCCATGGATTTATATGTCTCCATAAGGAAATCAAGCGTGTGTACAGCGGCCTAAACGCAGCAGTGAAAATCCGATAAATCCCATTATCAAAATAAATTTCAAAAACAAAACACAATGACAGTGAAATAGAGAGCAATTCTTAAATAATTCATTCAGGGCTTGTGATGCAACCTGGATTTCCCACATCTACACCCAGAGCTGGGTGAGACATAAGGCTGGACACTTCGGGCTGATAGCATTGGTGAGGTTCGGTGAGCAAACGCAGACCCTTTGAAGTCATACTGCATGGTACCCATTCCATGGGTCCCAACTCTCCAGGTTTAAGGGATTCTTCCTTCAGCTAAAACATGCATGGGAAACCCACAGTACAGTGCACTGTGTGATTGGGAAACGTTTTCAAATGCATCTCAGTTTTCGTCCCCTGGTACTCGGGTTCAACATTCCAGACGCTTTACTAACACTCTCCCCACTTGGAGAGTCAGTGCCTTTAACCTCCTGTTTGGCACAGTTTGCAATTTCTGCGCAAGATGAACAGGCATAGGGAGAACCAATGAGAGACTAGCTGTTGGTGTCTGCACGGGCAAATGGAACGATCATTTCCCACCAGGAAGAGGAATTAACCAAAGGCTCAGCGTGCCCGGCCGGAAACATATTAGGGCCTGAAGCAATCCTGCGGTTTTGTGGCCAGCTCACAAGAAAAGGAGTTGAAGAAAGGAGCTCAGGGGCACTGTAATTCACAAACCTGCAGAGTTATGAATGACAGCTATCGTCCAAAAATGTATAGAAGGAAGTCTTCGGATAGGACTTGAAAGCGGGGCAGAATTTCAGGAAAACGATTTCAGGGGGTATACTGGAATTGCACTTAAAGCATAGGAAAAGAGGCAGAATGTCGACAATGATGCACTGGGCCAAAAAGGGCGTATGCGTTTTTTCCTGAATATATTCAGGAAAAAATGCATACGCCCTTTTTGGCAAACGAAGCAAGCGTGTAAAGGAAATCCGCACTACAATGAAGTCTCACTGCCCCCCGGTCAAAAGGGCCATCTGAAAAAAGTGTAAAATCCAGAAAGGCAGGACAGGTCTTGGAGAACAGGGAGCCTTGTTATGCTGATGGGCGGATTTAAATTGCCAACAGCCACTCTGGAAAACTGTATGGTGTTTCCGGAAACACGTAGGAAACAAAGCAACACAGCCTATGGCACTTCCACTTATGGTCCTATAGCTTAGGGAAATTAAAATCAAAAACACACAGCCACCCCAAAGTGTGGGATGGCTCTGTTTACAAGAACCTCATCTACGGTAGAAGTTAAATATCCGAGAAAGCATAAAATGGATAAAGAAGTTGTGGTACACACGTACAATGTAATATCACTCAGCAATGAAATCTACGTCATCAGGACCGTAGCGGCATAATGAGTGGATTCAGGTACGATGATTCTATGAGAAATAAGTCAGACAGAAAAAGAAACATCATAAGTTATCACTAATACACGGAATGTAAACTTGGCTACCCATGAACTGAATTACAAAACAGAACAGGGTCTCAAATTTAGAAAACCAACTTATGCTTGCTTATGGGGAAAGGTCAGTTGGGATGCTGCATAAAACCAGAGATTGAAATTAGCACAGATACCGTTCCATAAGCCAAATATATAATAGACAAAACCTACTCCTTGCTCAACGAAATGGACTCAACACCCTATATTCAACGCCTGGGAAGATACCTGACAAGTAAGAATATTAAAACCCATGGATTTATATGTCTCTATAAGGAAATCAAGCGTGTGTACAGTGGCCTAAAAGCAGCAGTGAAAATCCGATAAATCCCATTATCAAAATGAATTTCAAAAACAAAACACAATAACAGTGAAATAGACAGCAATTCTTAAATAATTCATTCAGGGCTTGTGATGCAACCTGTATTTACCACATCTACACCCAGAGCTGGATGAGACATAAGGCTGGACACTTCGGGCTGATAGCATTGGTGAGGTTCGGTGAACAAACGCAGACCCTTTGAAGTCATACTGCATGGTACCCATTCCATGGGTCCCAACTCTCCAGGTTTAAGGGATTCTTCCTTCAGCTAAAACATGCATGGGAAATCCACAGTACAGTGCACTGTGTGACCGGTAAATGTTTTCAAATGCATCTCAGTTTTCGTCCCCTGGTACTCGGGTTCACCATTCCAGACGCTTTACTAACACTCTCCCCACTTGGAGAGTCAGTGCATTTAACCTCCTGTTTGGCACACTTTGCAATTTCTGCGCAAGATGAACAGGAATAGGGAGAAGCAATGAGAGACTAGCTGTAGGTGTCTGAACGGGCAAATGGAACGCACATTTCCGACCAGGAAGAGGAACTAAACAAAGGCTCAGCGTGCCCTGCCGGAAAGAGACTTTGGACTGAAGCAATCCTGCGGTTTTGCGGCCAGCTCACAAGAAATCGAGTTGAAGACATGAGCTCAGGGGCTCTGTAATTCACAAACCTGCAGAGTTATGAATGACAGCTATCGTCCAAAAATGTATTGAAGTAAGTCTTCCAAGAAGACTTGTAAGCGGGGCAGAATTTCAGGAAAACGATTTCAGGGGGTAGACTGGAATTGTACTAAAAGCATAGGAAAAGAGGCAGAATGTCGACAATGATGCACTTGGCCAAAAAGGGCGTATGCGTTTTTTCCTGAATATATTCAGGAAAAAACGCATACGCCCTTTTTGGCCAACCAAGCAAGCGTGTAAAGGAAATCTGCACTACAATGAAGTCTCACTGCCCCCCCGGTCAAAAGGGCCATCTGAAAAAAGTGTAAAATCCAGAAAGACAGGACAGGTCATGGAGAACAGGGAGCCTTGTCATGCTGATGGGCGGGATGTAAATTGCCAACAACCACTCTGGAGAAGTGTATGGTGTTTCCAGAAACACGTAGGAAACAAAGCAACACAGCCTATGGCACTTCCACTTATGGTCCTATAGCTTAGGGAAATTAAAATCAAAAACACACAGCCACCCCAGAGTTTGGGATGGCTCTGTTTACAGGAACCTCGTCTACGGTACAAGTAAAATATCCCAGAAAGTAAAAAATGGATAAAGAAGTTGTGGTACGCACGTACAATGGAATATCACTCAGCAATGAAATCTACGTCATCAGGCCCGTAGCGGCATAATGAGTGGATTCAGGTATGATGATTCTACGAGAAATAAGTCACACAGAAAAAGAAACATCATAAGATATCACTAATACACGGAATGTAAACTTGGCTACCCATGAACTGAATTACAAAACAGAAGAGGGTCTCAAATTTAGAAAACCAACTTATGCTTGCTTATGGGGAAAGGTGAGTTGGGGTGCTGCATAAAACCAGAGATTGAAGTTAGCACAGATACCGTTCCATAAGCCAAATATATAATAGACAAGACCTACTCCTTGCTCAACGAAATGGACTCAAAACCCCATATTCAACGCCTGGCAAGATACCTGACAAGTAAGAATCTTAAAACCCATGGATTTATATGTCTACATAAGGAAATCAAGCGTGTGTACAGCGGCCTAAACACAGCAGTGAAAATCCGATAAATCCCATTATCAAAATAAATTTCAAAAACAAAACAAAATGACAGTGAAATAGAGAGCAATTCTTAAATAATTCATTCAGGGCTTGTGATGCAACCTGGATTTCCCACATCTACACCCAGCGCTGGGTGAGACATAAGGCTGGACACTTCAGGCTGATAGCATTGGTGAGGTTCGGTGAGCAAACGCAGACCCTTTGAAGTAATACTGCATGTTACCCATTCCATGGGTTCCAAATTTCCAGGTTTAAGGGATTCTTCCTTCAGCTAAAACATGCATGGGAAACACATAGTATGGTCCACCGTGTGATTGGGAAACGTTTTCAAAAGCATCTCAGGTTTCGTCCCCTGGTACTCGGGTTCACCATTCCAGACGCTTTACTAACACTCTCCCCACTTGGAGAGTCAGTGCATTTAACCTCCTGTTTGGCACACTTTGCAATTTCTGCGCAAGATGAACAGGAATAGGGAGAAGCAATGAGAGACTAGCTGTAGGTGTCTGCACGGGCAAATGGAACACTCATTTCCCACCAGGAAGAGGAATTAAACAAAGGCTCAGCGTGCCCTGCTGTAAAGAGATTAGGGCCTGAAGCAATCCTGCGGTTTTGCGGCCAGCTCACAAGAAAGCGAGATGAAGAAAGGAGCTCAGGGGCAGTGTAATTCAGAAACCTGCAGAGTTATGAATGACAGCTATCGTCCAAAAATGTATAGAAGTAAGTCTTCGAAGAGGACTTGAAAGCGGGGCAGAATTTCAGTAAAACGATTTCAGGGTGTAGACTGGAATTGCACTTAAAGCATAGGAAAAGAGGCAGAATGTCGACAATGATGCACTTGGCCAAAAACGGCGTATGCGTTTTTTCCTGAATATATTCAGGAAACAACGCATACGCACTTTTTGGCCAACCAAGCAAGCGTGTAAAGGAAATCTGCACTACAATGAAGTCTCACTGCCCCCCGGTCAAAAGGGCCATCTGAAAAATGTGTAAAATCCAGAAAGGCAGGACAGGTCATGGAGAACAGTGAGCCTTGTTATGCTGATGGGCGGATTTAAATTGCCAACAGCCACTCTGGAAAAGTGTATGGTGTTTCCTGAAACACGTAGGAAACAAAGCAACACAGCCTATGTCACTTCCACTTATGGTCCTATAGCTTAGGGAAATTAAAATCAAAAACACAGAGCCACCCCAAAGTTTGGGATGGCTCTGTTTACAAGAACCTCATCTACGGTAGAAGTTAAATATCCGAGAAAGCATAAAATGGATAAAGAAGTTGTGGTACGCACGTACAATGGAATATCACTCAGCAATGAAATCTACGTCATCAGGACCGTAGCGGCATAATGAGTGGATTCAGGTACGATGATTCTATGAGAAATAAGTCAGACAGAAAAAGAAACATCATAAGTTATCACTAATACACGGAATGTAAACTTGGCTACCCATGAACTGAACTTCAAAACAGAACAGGGTCTCAAATTTAGCAAACCAACTTATGCTTGCTTATGGGGAAAGGTCAGTTGGGATGCTGCATAAAACCAGAGATTGAAATTAGCACAGATACCGTTCCATTAGCCAAATATATAATAGACAAAACCTACTCCTTGCTCAACGAAATGGACTCAACGACCTATATTCAACGCCTGGGAAGATACCTGACAAGTAAGAATCTTAAAACCCATGGATTTATATGTCTCCATAAGGAAATCAAGCGTGTGTACAGTGGCCTAAAAGCAGCAGTGAAAATCCGATAAATCCCATTATCAAAATGAATTTCAAAAACAAAACACAATGACAGTGAAATAGAGAGCAATTCTTAAATAATTCATTCAGGGCTTGTGATGCAACCTGGATTTAACACATCTACACCCAGAGCTGGGTGAGACATAAGGCTGGACACTTCGGGCTGATAGCATTGGTGAGGTTCGGTGACCAAACGCAGACCCTTTGAAGTCACACTGCATGGTACCCATTCCATGGGTCCCAACTCTCCAGGTTTAAGGGATTCTTCCTTCAGCTAAAACATGCATGGGAAACCCAGAGTATGGTCCACCATGTGATTGGGAAACGTTTTCAAATGCATCTCAGTTTTCGTCCCCTGGTACTCGGGTTCAACATTTGAACGCTTTACTAACACTCTCCCCACTTGGAGAGTCAGTGCCATTAACCTCCTGTTTGGCACAGTTTGCAATTTCTGCGCAAGATGAAAAAGGAATAGGGAGAAGCAATGAGAGACTAGCTGTAGGTGTCTGCACGGGCAAATGGAACGCTCATTTCCCACCAGGAAGAGGAATTAACCAAAGGCTCAGCGTGCCCTGCGGGAAAGAGATTAGGGCCTGAAGCAATCCTGCGGTTTTGCGGCCAGCTCACAAGAAAGCGAGTTGAAGAAATGAGCTCAGGGGCACTGTAATTCACAAACCTGCAGAGTTATGAATGACAGCTATCATCCAAAAATGTATTGAAGTAAGTCTTCGAAGAGGACTTGAAAGCGGGGCAGAATTTCAGGAAAACGATTTCAGGGGGTAGAGTGGAATTGTACTAAAAGCATAGGAAAAGAGGCAGAATGTCGACAATGATGCACTTGGCCAAAAAGGGCGTATGCGGTTTTTCCTGAATATATTCAGGAAAAAACGCATACGCCCTTTTTGGCCAACCAAGCAAGCGTGTAAAGGAAATGTGCACTACAATGAAGTCTCACTGCCCCCCTGTCAAAAGGGCCATCTGAAAAAAATGTAAACTCCAGAAAGTCAGGACAGGTCATGGAGAACAGGGAGCCTTGTCATGCTGATGGGCGGGATGTAAATTGCCAACAACCACTCTGGAGAAGTGTATGGTGTTTCCAGAAACACGTACGAAACAAAGCAACACAGCCTATGGCACTTCCACTTATGGTCCTATAGCTTAGGGAAATTAAAATCAAAAACACACAGGCACCCCAGAGTTTGGGACGGCTCTGTTTACAAGAACCTCGTCTACGGTACAAGTAAAATATCCCAGAAAGCAAAAAATGGATAAAGAAGTTGTGGTACGCACGTACAATGGAATATCACTCAGCAAAGAAATCTACGTCTTCAGGCCCATAGCGGCATAATGAGTGGATTCAGGTACGATGATTCTACGAGAAATACGTCACCCAGAAAAAGAAACATCATAATATATAAGTAATACACGGAATGTAAACTTGGCTACACATAAACTGAATTACAAAACAGAACAGGGTCTCAAATTTAGAAAACCAACTTATGCTTGCTAATGGGGAAAGGTGAATTGAGGTGCTGCATAAAACCAGAGATTGAAATTAGCACAGATACCGTTCCATAAGCCAAATATATAATAGACAAGACCTACTCCTTGCTCAACGAAATGGACTCAACACCCCATATTCAACGCCTTGCAAGATACCTGACAAGTAAGAATCTTAAAACCCATGGATTTATATGTCTCCATAATGAAATCAAGCGTGTGTACAACGGCCTAAATGCAGCAGTGAAAAACCGATAAATCCCATTATCAAAATAAATTTCAAAAACAAAACACAATGACAGTGAAATAGAGAGCAATTCTTAAATAATTCATTCAGGGCTTGTGATGCAACCTGGATTTACCACATCTACACCCAGAGCTGGGTGAGACATAAGGCTGGACACTTCGGGCTGATAGCATTGGTGAGGTTCGGTGAGCAAACGCAGACCCTTTGAAGTCAAACTGCATGGTACCCATTCCATGGGTCCCAACTCTCCAGGTTTAAGGGATTCTTCCTTCAGCTAAAACATGCATGGGAAACCCACAGTACAGTGCACTGTGTGACCGGGAAACGTTTTCAAATGCATCTCAGTTTTCGTCCCCTGGTACTCGGGTTCACCATTCCAGACGCTTTACTAACACTCTCCCCACTTGGAGAGTCAGTGTCATTAACCTCCTGTTTGGCAGAGTTTGCAATTTCTGCGCAAGATGTACAGGAATAGGGAGAACCAATGAGAGACTAGCTGTAGGTGCCTGCACGGGCAAAAGGAACGCTCATTTCCGACCAGGAAGAGGAATTAAACAAAGGCTCAGCAAGCCCTGCCGGAAAGAGATTACGGCCTGAAGCAATCCTGCGGTTTTGCGGCCAGCTCACAAGAAAACGAGTTGAAGACATGAGCTCAGGGGCACTGTAATTCACAAACCTGCAGAGTTATGAATGACAGCTATCGTCCAAAAATGTATTGAAGTAAGTCTTCGAAGAGGACTTGAATGCGGGGCAGAATTTCAGGAAAACGATTTCAGGGGGTAGACTGGAATTGTACTAAAAGCATAGGAAAAGAGGCAGAATGTCGACAGCGATGCACTTGGCCAAAAAGGGCGTATGCGTTTTTTCCTGAATATATTCAGGAAAAAACGCATACGCCCTTTTTGGCCAACCAAGCAAGCGTGTAAAGGAAATCTGCACTACAATGAAGTCTCACTGCCCCCCCGGTCAAAAGGGCCATCTGAAAAAAGTGTAAAATCCAGAAAGGCAGGACAGGTCATGGAGAACAGGGAGCCTTGTCATGCTGATGGGCGGGATGTAAATTGCCAACAACCACTCTGGAGAAGTGTATGGTGTTTCCAGAAACACGTGGGAAACAAAGCAACACAGCCTATGTCACTTCCACTTATGGTCCTATAGCTTAGGGAAATTAAAATCAAAAACACACAGCCACCCCAGAGTTTGGGACGGCTCTGTTTACAAGAACCTCGTCTACGGTACAAGTAAAATATCCCAGAAAGCAAAAAATGGATAAAGAAGTTGTGGTAAGCACGTACAATGGAATATCACTCAGCAATGAAATCTACTTCTTCAGGCCCATAGCGGTATAATGAGTGGATTCAGGTATGATGATTCTACGAGAAATAAGTCACACAGAAAAAGAAACATCATAAGATATGACTAATACACGGAATGTAAACTTGGCTACCCATGAACTGAATTACAAAACAGAACAGGGTCTCAAATTTAGAAAACCAACTTATGCTTGCTTATGGGGAAAGGTGAGTTGGGGTGCTGCATAAAACCAGAGATTGAAATTAGCACAGATACCGTTCCATAAGCCAAATATATAATAGACAAGACCTACTCCTTGCTCAACGAAATGGACTCAACACCCCATATTCAACGCCTGGCAAGATACCTGACAAGTAAGAATCTTAAAACCCATGGATTTATATGTCTCCATAATGAAATCAAGCGTGTGTACAGCGGCCTAAACGCAGCAGTGAAAATCCGATAAATCCCATTATCAAAATAAATTTCAAAAACAAAACACAATGACAGTGAAATAGAGAGCAATTCTTAAATAATTCATACAGGGCTTGTGATGCAACCTGGATTTCCCACATCTACACCCAGAGCTGGGTGAGACATAAGGCTGGACACTTCGGGCTGATAGCATTGGTGAGGTTCGGTGAGCAAACGCAGACCCTTTGAAGTCATACTGCATGGTACCCATTCCATGGGTCCCAACTCTCCAGGTTTAAGGGATTCTTCCTTCAGCTAAAACATGCATGGGAAACCCACAGTACAGTGCACTGTGTGACCGGGAAATGTTTTCAAATGCATCTCAGATTTCGTCCCCTGGTACTCGGGTTCACCATTCCAGACGCTTTACTAACACTCTCCCCACTTGGAGAGTCAGTGCCATTAACCTCCTGTTTGGCACAGTTTGCAATTTCTGCGCAAGATGTACAGGAATAGGGAGAACCAATGAGAGACTAGCTGTAGGTGCCTGCACGGGCAAAAGGAACGCTCATTTCCGACCAGGAAGAGGAATTAAACAAAGGCTCAGCATGCCCTGCCGGAAAGAGACATTGGCCTGAAACAATCCTGCGGTTTTGCGGCCAGCTCACAAGAAAGCGAGTTGAAGACATGAGCTCAGGGCACTGTAATTCACAAACCTGCAGAGTTATGAATGACAGCTATCGTCCAAAAATATATTTAAGTAAGTCTTCCAAGAGGACTTGAAAACGGGGCAGAATTTCAGGAAAACTATTTCAGGGGGTAGACTGGAATTGTACTAAAAGCATAGGAAAAGAGGCAGAATGTCGACAACGATGCACTTGGCCAAAAAGGGCGTATGCGTTTTTTCCTGAATATATTGAGGAAAAAACGCATACGCCCTTTTTGGCCAACCAAGCAAGCGTGTAATGGAAATCTGCACTACAATGAAGTCTCACTGCCCCCCGGTCAAAAGGGCCATCTGAAAAAAATGTAAAATCCAGAAAGTCAGGACAGGTCATGGAGAACAGGGAGCCTTGTCATGCTGATGGGCGGGATGTAAATTGCCAACAACCACTCTGGAGAAGTGTATGGTGTTTCCAGAAACACGTAGGAAACAAAGCAACACAGCCTATGGCACTTCCACTTATGGTCCTATAGCTTAGGGAAATTAAAATCACAAACACACAGCCACCCCAAAATTTGGGATGGCTCTGTTTACAAGAACCTTGTCTACGGTACAAGTTAAATATCCGAGAAAGGAAAAAATGGATAAGGAAGTTCTGGTACGCACGTACAATGGAATATCACTCAGCAATGAAATCTACGTCTTCAGGCCCGTAGCGGCATAATGAGTGGATTCAGGTACGATGATTTTACGAGAAATACGTCACACAGAAAAAGAAACATCCTAATATATCAGTAATACACGGAATGTAAACTTGGCTACACATAAACTGAATTACAAAACAGAAGAGGGTCTCAAATTTAGAAAACCAACTTATGCTTGCTTATGGGGAAAGGTGAGTTGGGGTGCTGCATAAAACCAGAGATTGAAATTAGCACAGATACCGTTCCATAAGCCAAATATATAATAGACAAGCCCTACTACTTGCTCAACGAAATGGACTCAACACACCATATTCAACGCCTGGCAAGATACCTGACAAGTAAGAATCTTAAAACCCATGGATTTATATGTCTCCTTAAGGAAATCAAGCGTGTGTACAGCGGTCTAAATGCAGCAGTGAAAATCCGATAAATCCCATTATCAAAATAAATTTCAAAAACAAAACACAATGACAGTGAAATAGAGAGCAATTCTTAAATAATTCATTCAGGGCTTGTGATGCAACCTGGATTTACCACATCTACACCCAGAGCTGGGTGAGACATAAGGCTGGGCACTTCGGGCTGATAGCATTGGTGAGGTTCGGTGAGCAAACGCAGACCCTTTGAAGTCATACTGCATGGTACCCATTCCATGGGTCCCAACTCTCCAGGTTTAAGGGATTCTTCCTTCAGCTAAAACATGCATGGGAAACCCACAGTACAGTGCACTGTGTGACCGGGAAACGTTTTCAAATGCATCTCAGTTTTCGTCCCCTGGTACTCTGGTTCACCATTCCATACGCTTTACTAACACTCTCCCCACTTGGAGAGTCAGTGCATTTAACCTCCTGTTTGGCACAGTTTGCAATTTCTGCGCAAGATGAACAGGCATAGGTAGAACCAATGAGAGACTAGCTGTTGGTGTCTGCACGGGCAAATTGAACGATCATTTCCCACCAGGAAGTGGAATTAACCAAAGACTCAGCGTGCCCGGCCGGAAATATATTACGGCCTGAAGCAATCCTGCGGTTTTGCGGCCAGCTCACAAGAAAAGGAGTTGAAGAAAGGAGTTCAGGGGCACTGTAATTCACAAACCTGCAGAGTTATGAATGACAGCTATCGTTCAAAAATGTACTGAAGTAAGTCTTCAAAGAGGACTTGAAAGCGGGGCAGAATTTCAGGAAAACGATTTCAGGGGGTAGACTGGAATTGCACTTAAAGCATAGGAAAAGAGGCAGAATGTCGACAATGATGCACTTGGCCAAAAAGGGCGTATGCGTTTTTTCCTGAATATATTCAGGAAAAAACGCATACGCCCTTTTTGGCCAACCAAGCAAGCGTGTAAAGGAAATCTGCACTACAATGAAGTCTCACTGCCCCCCGGTCAAAAGGGCCATCTGAAAAAAGTGTAAAATCCAGAAAGGCAGGACAGGTCTTGGAGAACAGGGAGCCTTGTTATGCTGATGGGCGGGATGTAAATTGCCAACAGCCACTCTGGAGAAATGTATGGTGTATCCTGAAACACGTAGGAAACAAAGCAACACAGCCTATGTCACTTCCAATATGGTCCTATTGCTTAGGGTAATTAAAATCACAAACACACAGCCACCCCAAAGTTTGGGATGGCTCTGTTTACAAGAACCTTGTCTACGGTACAAGTTAAATATCCAAGAAAGGAAAAAATCGATAAAGAAGTTCTGGTACGCACGTACAATGCAGTATCACTCAGCAAAGAAATCTACGTCTTCAGGCCCATAGCGGCATAATGAGTGGATTCAGGTACGATGATTCTACGAGAAATACGTCACCCAGAAAAAGAAACATCATAATATATAAGTAATACACGGAATGTAAACTTGGCTACACATAAACTGAATTACAAAACAGAACAGGGTCTCAAATTTAGAAAACCAACTTATGCTTGCTAATGGGGAAAGGTGAGTTGGGGTGCTGCATAAAACCAGAGATTGAAATTAGCAGATACCGTTCCATAAGCCAAATATATAATAGAAAAGACCTACTCCTTGCTCAACGAAATGGACTCAACACCCCATATTCAACGCCTTGCAAGATACCTGACAAGTAAGAATCTTAAAACCCATGGATTTATATGTCTCCATAATGAAATCAAGCGTGTGTACAACGGCCTAAATGCAGCAGTGAAAATCCGATAAATCCCATTATCAAAATAAATTTCAAAAACAAAACACAATGACAGTGAAATAGAGAGCAAATCTTAAATAATTCATTCAGGGCTTGTGATGCAACCTGGATTTACCACATCTACACCCAGAGCTGGGTGAGACATAAGGCTGGACACTTCGGGCTGATAGCATTGGTGAGGTTCGGTGAGCAAACGCAGACCCTTTGAAGTCAAACTGCATGGTACCCATTCCATGGGTCCCAACTCTCCAGGTTTAAGGGATTCTTCCTTCAGCTAAAACATGCATGGGAAACCCACAGTACAGTGCACTGTGTGACCGGGAAACGTTTTCAAATGCATCTCAGTTTTCGTCCCCTGGTACTCGGGTTCACCATTCCAGACGCTTTACTAACACTCTCCCCACTTGGAGAGTCAGTGCCATTAACCTCCTGTTTGGCACAGTTTGCAATTTCTGCGCAAGATGTACAGGAATAGGGAGAACCAATGAGAGACTAGCTGTAGGTGCCTGCACGGGCAAAAGGAACGCTCATTTCCGACCAGGAAGAGGAATTAAACAAAGGCTCAGCAAGCCCTGCCGGAAAGAGATTACGGCCTGAAGCAATCCTGCGGTTTTGCGGCCAGCTCACAAGAAAACGAGTTGAAAACATGAGCTCAGGGGCACTGTAATTCACAAACCTGCAGAGTTATGAATGACAGCTATCGTCCAAAAATGTATTGAAGTAAGTCTTCGAAGAGGACTTGAATGCGGGGCAGAATTTCAGGAAAACGATTTCAGGGGGTAGACTGGAATTGTACTAAAAGCATAGGAAAAGAGGCAGAATGTCGACAACGATGCACTTGGCCAAAAAGGGCGTATGCGTTTTTTCCTGAATATATTCAGGAAAAAACGCATACGCCCTTTTTGGCCAACCAAGCAAGCGTGTAAAGGAAATCTGCACTACAATGAAGTCTCACTGCCCCCCCGGTCAAAAGGGCCATCTGAAAAAAGTGTAAAATCCAGAAAGGCAGGACAGGTCATGGAGAACAGGGAGCCTTGTCATGCTGATGGGCGGGATGTAAATTGCCAACAACCACTCTGGAGAAGTGTATGGTGTTTCAAGAAACACGTAGGAAACAAAGCAACACAGCCTATGTCACTTCGACTTATGGTCCTATAGCTTAGGGAAATTAAAATCAAAAACACACAGCCACCCCAGAGTTTGGGACGGCTCTGTTTACAAGAACCTCGTCTACGGTACAAGTAAAATATCCCAGAAGGCAAAAAATGGATAAAGAAGTTGTGGTACGCACGTACAATGGAATATCACTCAGCAATGAAATCTACTTCATCAGGCCCGTAGCGGCATAATGAGTGGATTCAGGTACGATGATTCTACGAGAAATAAGTCACACAGAAAAAGAAACATCATAAGATATGACTAATACACGGAATGTAAACTTGGCTACCCATGAACTGAATTACAAACCAGAACAGGGTCTCAAATTTAGAAAACCAACTTATGCTTGCTTATGGGGAAAGGTGAGTTGGGGTGCTGCATAAAACCAGAGATTGAAATTAGCACAGATACCGTTCCATAAGCCAAATATATAATAGACAAGCCCTACTCCTTGCTCAACGAAACGGACTCAAAGCCTGGGAATATACCTGACAAGTAAGAATCTTAAAACCCATGGATTTATATGTCTCCATAAGGAAATCAAGCGTGTGTACAGCAGCCTAAACGCAGCAGTGAAAATCCGATAAATCCCATTATCAAAATAAATTTCAAAACCAAAACACATTGACAGTGAAATAGAGAGCAATTCTTAAATAATTCATTCAGGGCTTGTGATGCAACCTGGATTTACCACATCTACACCCAGAGCTGGGTGAGATATACGGCTGGACACTTCGGGCTGATAGCATTTGTGAGGTTCGGTGAGCAAACGCAGACCCTTTGTAGTCATACTGCATGGTACCCATTCCATGGTTCCCAGCTCTCCAGGTTTAAGGGATTCTTCCTTCAGCTAAGACATGCATGGGAAACCCAGAGTATTGTCCACCGTGTGATTGGGAAACGTTTTCAAATATATCTCAGTTTTCGAACCCTGGTACTCGGGTTCACCATTCCAGACACTTTACTAACATTCTCCCCACTTGGAGAGTCAGTGCCTTTAACCTCCTGTTTGGCACAGTTTGCAATTTCTACGCAAGATTAACAGGAATAGGGAGAAACAATGAGAGACTAGCTGTAGGTGTCTGCACGGGCAAATGGAACGCTCATTTCCCACCAGGAAGAGGAATTCACCAAAGGCTCAGTGTGCCCTGACGGAAACAGATTAGGGCCTGCAGCAATCCTGCGGTTTTGCGGCCAGCTCACAAGAAAGCGAGTTGAGGAAACGAGCTCAGGGGCACTGTAATTCACAAACCTGCAGAGTTATGAATGACAGCTATCGTCCAAAAATGTATTGAAGTAAGTCTTCGAAGAGGACTTGAAAGCGGGGCAGAATTTCAGGAAAACGATTTCAGGGGGTAGACTGGAATTGCACTTAAAGCATAGGAATAGAGGCAGAATGTCGACAATGATGCACTGGCCAAAAAGTGCGTATGCGTTTTTTCCTGAATATATTCAGGAAAAAACGCATACGCCATTTTTGGCCAAGCAAGCAAGCAGGTAAATGAAATCTGCACTACAATGAAGTCTCACTGCCCCCCGGTCAAAAGGGGCATCTGAAAAAGTGTAAAATTCAGAAAGGCAGGACAGGTCATGGAGAACAGGGAGACTTGTTATGCTGATGGGGGGGATGTAAATTGCAAACAGCCACTCTGGAGAAGTGTATGGGGTTTCCTGAAACACGTAGGAAACAAAGCAACGGAGCCTATGTCACTTCCACTTATGGTCCTATAGCTTAGGGAAATTAAAATCAAAAACACACAGCCACCCCAAAGTTTGGGACAGCTCTGTTTACAAGAACGTCGTCTACGGTACAAGTTAAATATCCCAGAATGTGAAAAATGGTTAAAGAAGTTGTGGTACGCACGTACAATGGAATATCACTCACCAATGAAATCTATGTCATCAGGCCCGTCGCGGCATATTGAGTGGATCCAGGTACGATGATTCTAAGTGAAATAAGTCACACAGAAAATGAAACATCATAAGATATCACTAATACACGGAATGTAAACTTGGCTACACATGAACTGAATTACAAAACAGAACAGGGTCTCAAATTTAGAACACCAACTTATGCTTGCTTATGGGGAAAGGTGAGGTGGGGTGCTGCATAAAACCAGAGATAGAAATTAGCACACATACCTTTCCATAAGCCAAATATGTAATAGTCAAGACTTACACCTTGCTCAACGAAATGGACTAAACACACCATATTCAACTCCTAGGATTACACATGACTAGTAAGAATCTTCAAATCCATGGATTTATATGTCTCCGTAAGAGAATCAAGTGTGTGTACAGCTGCATGAAGGCAGCAGAGAAAATCCGATAAATCCCATTATCAAAATAAACTACAAAAACAAACACAATGACAGTGAAATAGAGAGCAATTCTTAAATAATTCATTCAGGGCTTGTGATGCAACCTGGATTTACCACATCTACACCTAGAGCTGAGTGAGACATAAGGTTCGACACTTTGGGCTGATAGCATTGGTGAGGTTCGGTGAGAAAATGCAGGCCATTTGAAGTCATACTGCATGGTACCCATTGCATGGGTCCCACCTCTCCAGGTTTAAGGGATTCTTCCTTCAGGTAAAACACGCATGGGAAACCCAGAATATGGTCCACCGTGTGACCGGGAAACCTTTTTAAATGCATCTCAGTTTTCTTCCCCACATACTCGGTTTTACCATTCCAGACGCTTTACTAACTCTTTCCCCAATTGGAGAGTCAGTGCCTTTAACCTCCTGTTTGGCACAGTTTGGAATTTCTGAGCAAGATGAACAGGAATAGGGAGAACCAATGAGAGATTAGCTGTAGGTGTCTGCACGAGCAAATTTAATGCTCATTTCCCATCAGGAAGAGGAATTAGCCAAAGGCTCAACATGCCGTGCCGGAACCAGATTAGGGCCTGAAGCAATCCTGCGGTTTTGCGGCCAGCTCACAAGAAAGCGAGTTGAAGAATGGAGCTCAGGGGCACTGTAATTCACAAACCTGCAGAGTTATAAATGACAGCTATCGTCCAAAAATATATTGAAGTAAGGCTGCAAAGAGGACTTGAACGCGGGGCAGAATTCCAGGAATACGATTTCAGGAGGTAGATGGGAAGTCCTCTGAAAGTATAGGAGAAGAGGCAGAACTTCGACAATGATGCACTTGGTCAAAAAGGGCATATGCGTTTCTTCCAGGGCCCTCATTAAAGAGGGTAGGAGGCTCCCAGCATGCTTCAGTGGCCAACAGAGGGCCTACGTCGCCAAGGCGACGTGAGCCATCCAGGCAGGAGTGACCTCACATCAGAGCGCCCACCTCACAGAAGGGTAAGGAACCCAGTCATGATCAGACTCTCACCAGAGTGCCCACATAAGCAAGGGGCTGGGAATCAGGCACGAGTGTCCTCACACCCGTGGGGCCACATCATCGAAAGTTGAGGTACCCAGCACATGTGGCCTCAAACCAGAAGACCCACATCACCATGGGTCTCAGAGCGAGGCAGGCAGGATTAACCTCAAAACACATGGCCCATTGTATAAAAAGGTGAGGAATCCAGCAGTTGGAACATCCCAGCAGGCGGCCCAGAGCACCGAGGCTATGGGATCCAGGCAGTGATGAACTCACAACAGAGGGCCCTCATCGTGATACTGTAAGCAACCCAGCCATTGTGACCTCAGAGCACAAGGCCCACATCCCCATGGGGAAGGGAACCAAGCAGGAGTGTCATCGCACCAGTGGGCACACAACAGAAAATGTGGGGAGCCCAGCAGTTAGGGCCGGACGCCAGAGGGCCCTCATCACTGAGGAGAGGAGGCTCCCAGCAAGCTCCAACTTCTACCAGAGGGCCGACGTCGCCAATGCGGGGTGTGCCAGCCAGGCAGGAGTGACCTCAGAGCAGAGGGCCAACCACACAAAAGTGTGAGGAACCCAAAGAGGATCAGACTCTCACCAGAGGGCCCACATCACCAAGGGAATGGAAACCAGGCAGGAGTGTCCTCACACCAGTGGGGCCACATCACCGAAATGTGACGGACCCAGCACACGTGGCCTCAAACTACAGGACACACATCACCAAGGGGCTGGGAGTGAGGCAGGCAGGAGGAGCCTCAAAACAGAGGGCCCATTGCGTAAAAAAGGTGAGGAATCCCGCAGTTGGAACCTCCCAGCAGGCGGCCAGGAGCAGCGAGGCTATGGGATCCAGGCCTGACTGAACTCAAAACAGAGGGCCCACATTCTGACACTGTGAGCAACCCAGCCGTTGGGACCACAGAGCAGAAAGCCCACATCCCCTAGGGAAGGGACCCTGGCTGGAGTGTACTCACACGACAGGGCGCACATCAGAAAATTTTGGGAGCCCATGAGTTAGGGCCTGACGCCAGAGGGCCCTCATTACCGAGGGGAGGAGACTCCCAGCAGGCACCAACTCCCAACTGAGGGCCCACATCGCCAACGTGACGTGTGCCAGCCAGGCAGGAGTGACCTCACAGCAGAGGGCCCACCTCCCAGAAGTGTGAGGAATCCAGACAGGATCAGACTCTCACAAGAGGGCCCCAATCACCAAGGGGATGGGAACCAGGCAGGAGTGTCCTCACACCAGTGGGGCCACATCAATAAAGGTGAGGAAACCGGTACATGTGGCCTTAAACCAGAGGACCTACATCACAAAGGGGCTGGGAGTGAGTCAGGAAGTAGGAGCATAAAAACACAGGACCCAAAGAATAAAAAAGGTAAGGAATCCAGCAGTAGGAACCTCCCAGCAGTCGGCTCAGAGCACAGAGTCTATGGGATCTAGGCCTGAGTGAACTAACACCAGAGAGACAACATCATGAAACGGTGAACAACACAGGTGTTGGGACCTTAGAGCAGAAGGCCCACATGCCCATGGGGATGGGAACCTCGCAGGAGTGTCCTCGCACCACTTAGCACGTATCAGAAAATGTGGGTACCCAGCAGTTAGGGCCTGACGCTAGAGGGCCCCCATCACCGAGGGGAGGAGGCTCCCAGCAGGCTCCAAGTGCCACAAGAGGGCCGATGTTGCCCAGGTGGGGTGTGCCAGCCAGGCAGGAGTGACCTCACAGCAGAGGGCCCACCTCACAGAAGGGTGAGGAACCCAGCCAGGATCAGACTCTCACCAGAGGGCCCACATCATCAAGGGGATAGGAAGCAGGCAGGAGTGTCCTCACACCAGTGTGGCCACATCATCCAAAGGTGAGGGACTCAGCACACGTGGCCTCACACCAGAGGACACACATCACCAAGGGACTGGGAGTGAGGCAGGCAGGAGGAGTCTCAAAACAGAGGGTCCATAGAAGAAAAAAGGTGAGGAATCCCGCAGTTGGAACCTCCCAGCAGGTGGCCAGGAGCAGCGAGGCTATGGGATCCAGGCCGGAGTGAACTCACAGCAGAGGGCCCTCATCATGAAACTGAGCAACCCACGGTTGGGACCTCAGAGCAGAAGGCCCACATTCCCATGGGGTTGGGAACCTGGCAGGAGTGTACTCGAACCACAGGGCGCATATCAGAAAATATTGGGAGCCCAGGAATTAGGGCCTGACGCCAGAGGGCCCTCATTACCGAGGGCAGGAGACCCCCAGCAGGCACCAAATCCCACCAGAGGGCCGACTTCGCCAAGGCGGGGTGTGCCAGCCAGGCAGGAGTGACGTCAGAGAAGAGGGCCCACCTCACAGAAGTGTGAGGAACCCAACCAGGATCAGACTCTCACCGGATGGCCCACATCACCAAGGGGATGGGAACCAGGCAGGAGTGTCCTCACACCAGTGGGGCCACATCAGCCAAAGGTGAGGAACCCAGCACATGTGGCCTCAAACCACAGGACACACATCACCAAGGGGCTGGGAGTGAGGCAGGTGTCCGGAGGGGCACATTTAACTCTAATTTCCCACCAGGAAGAGGAATTAACCAAAGGCTCAGAGTGCCGTGCCAGACCCTGATTATGGCCTAAAGCAAACCTGCGGTTCTGTGGCCAGCTTTCAAGGAAACGAGTTAAGAAAGGAAATCACAGGCACTGTAATTCACAAACCTGCAGAGTTATAAATGACAGCTATTGGCAAAAATATACTGAAGTAAGTCTGCAAAGAGGACTTCAAAACGAGGCAGAATTGCAGGAATCATATTTCAGGAGGTAGATTGGAATTGCGTTTAAAGCATGTGAAAAGCGGCAGATCTTTGACAGTGATGCACTTGGACAAAAGTGCGTAAACATTTTTTCCTGAATATATTCAGGAAAAAACACATATGCCCTTTTTGGCCAACCAAGCACTCGAGCAATGGAAATCCGCACTACAATGAAGTCTCATTTCCCATTCGTCAAAAGGGCCATCTGAAAAATGTGTAAAAACCAGAAACACAGGACAGGCCATGGAGAACAGGGAGCCTTGTTATGCTGATGGGCGGGATGTAAATTGCCAACAGACACTCTGGAGATGTTTATGGTGTATCCTGAAACATCTGAAAAACAAAGCTACAGACCCTAGGGCACTTCCACTTTTGGCCCTATAGCTTAGGAAAATTAAAATCAACAAGACACAGCCAACACCAAATTTAGGGCTGCTGTGTTTACAAGAACCTTGAGTCCAGTACAAATTAAATATCCCAGAAAGAAAAATATGGATAAAGGAGTTGTGCTACTTACGTACAATGGAATATCACTCAGCAATGAAATCAATGTCATCAGGCCTGTAGCAGCAAATTGAGTGGATTTAAGTATGATGATTCTAAGAGAAATATGTCACACAGAGAAAGGTAATTATCATAAGATATCACTAATAGAGAGAGTGTAAACTTGGCTACACATAAACTGAATTCCAAAACCGAACAGAGTCTCACATTTAGATAAAAACTTATGCTTGCTTAAGGGGAAAGTTGAGTTGCGGTGCTGTATAAAACCAGAGATTGAAATTAGCACACATACCATTCCATAAGCCAAATATGTAATAGACAAGACCTACTCTTTGCTCAACGAAATAGACTCATCCATGGTGTATCACCTCACACCTGTTAGAATGGGCATCATCAGAAAATCTACAAACAACAAATGCTGGAAAGGGTGTGGAGATAAGGAACCCTCTTCCGCTATTGTTGGGAATGAAATTGATACAGTCACTGTGGAGAAAGTTATGGAGTTTCTTATAAAACTAAGAATAGAATTACCATATGATACAGCAGTCCCACTACTGGGCATATACCCAGACAAAACCATAAATCAAAAAGAGACATTCACCGCAATGTTCATTGCATCACTATTTACAATATCCAGGTAATGGAAGCAACCTAAATGCCCACAGACAGACGAATGCATAAAGACGTGGTACATATATAAAATGGAATATTACTAAGCCATAAAAAGGAATGAAATTGGGTCATTTGTAGAGACGTTGATGGATCTAGAGACTGTCATACAGAGTGAAGTAAGTCAGAAAGAGAAAAAGAAATCTTGTCTATTAATGGCTATATGTGGAACCTAGACAAATTGTACAGATGAACCGTTTTGCAAGGCAGAAATAGAGCAACAGATGTAGACAACAAACGTATGGACACCAAGGGGGGAAAGCTGTTGGGGGGTGGTGGTGGGAGGAGTTGAGAGATTGGGATTGGCATGTATACATTTATATGTATAAAATAGATAACCAAAAAGAACCTGCTGTATAAAAAAATAAAATAAAATTCAAATTACAAAAAGTAAAACAGAAAAAATATTCTTCCCTTCACATACATGTATTTATATGAATAAATTATTTCCATGCTTATATCTGTAAATACAAAAAAGAGGAATAAAATCTACCTTGAACCAAAAAAGAAAAAAAAACAGAACCCACCAGCTACACAGAGGAAAACCGTATCAGGGCACTTGCTCCAGTTGTAAACAATTCTGAAGTTGGTCGGTGGTGGGGAATCATCTCCCATTCAGCCAGCAGGCCCCACGCAACAAGCGTCCTCATTGCAAAGCTGGGGGACCGTGCCGAGGCATCTGTGAGTAAACGTGGGCTGAGCCCCAGGCCAGCTGCTGCTGAAATGTTCCCACCCTTCCCAGGTAAAACACCTGAATATGTACAAGGACTTGAAAGCCTAGAGGAAGGGCCATGGAGCCACATGAGCGACAGCATGCCAGCCGACTTGGTGCCTGCAGGCCAGCCAGGATGGTCCTGGTCCTGGGTGCTCTTCTGGAAGCTTTCCATTTCCCTGCCTGAGATACCCCTGCTGTCCCGGCCCCCACTGCTTTCTTCCTCACTCACCTCTGCCCAGGGAGAAATTCCAGCGGCAGGTATGGGTGACACATCCTCTTCTTTAGCAGGTGGCATCTTGGCAACTGCTGCAGAAAGTCCAGCAGAGCCCCACTCACACTGGGCCACCCACAAAGCCGTGGCCTCTCACTCCCTCCCACCAGTCCAGCCCCAAGACTGCTGACAGGGCAGAGAAAATGGCGTCAGGCACAGCTGCAGGGGCTCTTGCTGCCTGGAGCGGTGTTTATATTGATCTGAACCCAGGCACACCTGGGGAGGGCTGGCCGGCACGGTCAGGCTTCCCAGGCCAGCCAATAATCACCCCTCAGGGGCTCACAGTTGCAGAAACTGGAACTTGCTGAATCGGCCAGGTCCAAGGAACAGGTGTGGGCTCCTGAGAGTCAGGATAGACAAGGGGCTGCAGCTCTGGCTTGTTTTCTAATTATATTATCTGGCCCATGAGTGGGAGACAACTTCAAGAAAACCCTCTCCTAATGAGAGGAACCCAGGAGTCAGGGAGAGGAGGGGTGGCTGGTGGGTGGAGACAGAGGCCTGGTGCCCCGGGTGCAGTGGAAGTCTCTGGAACACCAGGTGGAGGGAGGCCACACAGAGTGATGCCCAGGGTCACAGACCTGTCGGAGCTGCTGTTTGTTAGTTCAAGTCCTGCTCTGAGGTGCTCTGTGTCAGATCTGAGTGACAGGTGAGCTGGGAGTGCTCTGCAATTAGGGCGATATGCACGGTTCCTGTGTTCCCAGCCCTGCCATGGTACCTGCAAGGGTAGCTCTGTATCCTGGGAGGGGCCTGACCACGAGAGCCCCGTGGGCTGGGGTGGGGTACCTGCCCAGGTGAGCTCCATATCCTGGGATTGGCCTGACCTCGAGAGCCCCATGGGCTGCTGGAGTCCTGGTAAAGGATGTCAGGACAGTCAGTGAAGCCACCGAGGATATACCTCCAGTAGTTCCTAAATCCTACACCCTGCTGGTCATTCTACCAACCACCAGGACATGGTATTCTGTATTAGTCTTCAATGATGCCTTCTTTTGTATTCTATTAGTCCCAGAGTCACAAGAAATTTTGGCTTGTGAGTGGCAGGACTCAACATACAACTAAAACAATACTTCCGGGCCGTGTTGCCCCAAGGTTTCAAAAATTCCCACACCATCTTTGGGGAAAGCTCAGCTAAAGACCTAAAAGTTCTACCTCTGGAAAAGGAAACACTCCTTCAATATGCAGACGACATTCTGATCGCCAGCCCTACTAAGGATACCTCTGAACTACGAAGCCAATAAAGGATACAAGTTGTCCAAGAAAAAGCTCAAATATCACAGACTACGGTGACCTGCCTGGGCTTCATTCTCACAGAAGGTCGGAGAAGCCCATCCCAGGAAAGGGAAGAAACAATTTACAGCCTTACCCATTTCTAAAACTAGAAGACAGCTTAGGGGTTCCTGGGGAGGCCAGGGTTTGCTGCTTCTGGATCCCTAACTACAGTCTACTAGCTCGGCCTCTATATGAAACACTGAAAGGAAAAGGTGATGATCCTTTTGAATAGAATGCAGAAGTGGCCTTTCAAGAATGGAAAGAGCAGTCAATTCAGACCCTTGCCCTGGAACTCCCTAATTTAGCTAAACCCTTTGACCTTTACATTCCTGGTGAACGGTGAATCGCCACTGGAGTATTAGTGCAAAACCTGGGACCACTTGAAATGGAACAATGCAAGAATGCGATCCAGGTAGGATAAACTACGGTCACCAAGGGGCTTGGCCCACCGCCACATCTGGCCAAGATACTGGCAGTATCTGATAACCTGGAAATCAGCAGCCCAAAAGGCCACCTCCCTCCTAAGGGAAAAGGAACCCTCGTGGTGATCCTAACCCCCAACCATGCCCTGAAGTTGCAGGGTTGGCTCCGTGGGCACACTGATCTTGAGGGAGGAGGCCCTCCAACTCCAACCTCCATAGAGATAACCGGGGCAAAGGGGCACCATGACGACTCATGTGAAGGTGTCTGCACATGCAAATTTAACGCTCATTTCCCACAAGGAAGAGGAATTAACCAAAGGCTCAGCATGCCATGCCAGAACTATATTAGGGCCTGAAGCAAACCTTCGGGTTTGTGGCCAGCTCACAAGAAAGCGAGTTGAAGAAAGGAGCTCAGGGGCACTGTAATTCACAAACCTGCAGAGTAATGAATGACAGCTATCGTCCAAAAATGTTTTGAAGTAAGTCTTCGAAGAGGACTTGAAATCGGGGCAGAATTTCAGGAAAACGATTTCAGGGGGTAGAATGGAATTGCACTTAAAGAATAAGATTAGAGGCAGAATGTCGACAATGATGCACTTGGCCAAAAAGGGCGTATGCGTTTTTTCCTGAATATATTCAGGAAAAAACGCATACGCACTTTTTGGCCAACCAAGCAAGCGTGTAAAGGAAATCTGCACTACAATTAAGTCTCACTGCCCCCCGGTCAAAAGGGCCATCTGAAAAAAGTGTAAAATCCAGAAAGGCAGGACAGGTCTTGGAGAACAGGGAGCCTTGTTATGCTGATGGGCGGGATGTAAATTGCCAACAGCCACTCTGGAGAAATGTATGGTGTATCCTGAAACACGTAGGAAACAAAGCAACACAGCCTATGTCACTTCCAATATGGTCCTATAGCTTAGGGTAATTAAAATCACAAACACACAGCCACCCCAAAGTTTGGGATGGCTCTGTTTACAAGAACCTTGTCAACGGTACAAGTTAAATATCCAAGAAAGGAAAAAATGGATAAAGAAGTTCTGGTACGCACGTACAATGGAATATCACTCAGCAAAGAAATCTACGTCTTCAGGCCCATAGCGGCATAATGAGTGGATTCAGGTACGATGATTCTACGAGAAATACGTCACCCAGAAAAAGAAACATCATAATATATAAGTAATACACGGAATGTAAACTTGGCTACACATAAACTGAATTACAAAACAGAACAGGGTCTCAAATTTAGAAAACCAACTTATGCTTGCTAATGGGGAAAGGTGAGTTGGGGTGCTGCATAAAACCAGAGATTGAAATTAGCACAGATACCGTTCCATAAGCCAAATATATAATAGACAAGACCTACTCCTTGCTCAACGAAATGGACTCAACACCCCATATTCAACGCCTTGCAAGATACCTGACAAGTAAGAATCTTAAAACCCATGGATTTATATGTCTCCATAAGGAAATCAAGCGTGTGTACAACGGCCTAAATGCAGCAGTGAAAATCCGATAAATCCCATTATCAAAATAAATTTCAAAAACAAAACACAATGACAGTGAAATAGAGAGCAATTCTTAAATAATTCATTCAGGGCTTGTGATGCAACCTGGATTTACCACATCTACACCCAGAGCTGGGTGAGACATAAGGCTGGACACTTCGGGCTGATAGCATTGGTGAGGTTCGGTGAGCAAACGCAGACCCTTTGAAGTCATACTGCATGGTAACCATTCCATGGGTCCCAACTCTCCAGGTTTAAGGGATTCTTCCTTCAGCTAAAACATGCATGGGAAACCCACAGTACAGTGCACTGTGTGACCGGGAAACGTTTTCAAATGCATCTCAGTTTTCGTCCCCTGGTACTCGGGTTCACCATTCCAGACGCTTTACTAACACTCTCCCCACTTGGAGAGTCAGTGCCATTAACCTCCTGTTTGGCACAGTTTGCAATTTCTGCGCAAGATGTACAGGAATAGGGAGAACCAATGAGAGACTAGCTGTAGGTGCCTGCACGGGCAAAAGGAACGCTCATTTCCGACCAGGAAGAGGAATTAAACAAAGGCTCAGCAAGCCCTGCCGGAAAGAGATTACGGCCTGAAGCAATCCTGCGGTTTTGCGGCCAGCTCACAAGAAAACGAGTTGAAGACATGAGCTCAGGGGCACTGTAATTCACAAACCTGCAGAGTTATGAATGACAGCTATCGTCCAAAAATGTATTGAAGTAAGTCTTCGAAGAGGACTTGAATGCGGGGCAGAATTTCAGGAAAACGATTTCAGGGGGTAGACTGGAATTGTACTAAAAGCATAGGAAAAGAGGCAGAATGTCGACAACGATGCACTTGGCCAAAAAGGGCGTATGCGTTTTTTCCTGAATATATTCAGGAAAAAACGCATACGCCCTTTTTGGCCAACCAAGCAAGCCTGTAAAGGAAATCTGCACTACAATGAAGTCTCACTGCCCCCCCGGTCAAAAGGGCCATCTGAAAAAAGTGTAAAATCCAGAAAGGCAGGACAGGTCATGGAGAACAGGGAGCCTTGTCATGCTGATGGGCGGGATGTAAATTGCCAACAACCACTCTGGAGAAGTGTATGGTGTTTCAAGAAACACGTAGGAAACAAAGCAACACAGCCTATGTCACTTCGACTTATGGTCCTATAGCTTAGGGAAATTAAAATCAAAAACACACAGCCACCCCAGAGTTTGGGACGGCTCTGTTTACAAGAACCTCGTCTACGGTACAAGTAAAATATCCCAGAAGGCAAAAAATGGATAAAGAAGTTGTGGTACGCACGTACAATGGAATATCACTCAGCAATGAAATCTACTTCATCAGGCCCGTAGCGGCAAAATGAGTGGATTCAGGTACGATGATTCTACGAGAAATAAGTCACACAGAAAAAGAAACATCATAAGATATGACTAATACACGGAATGTAAACTTGGCTACCCATGAACTGAATTACAAAACAGAACAGGGTCTCAAATTTAGAAAACCAACTTATGCTTGCTTATGGGGAAAGGTGAGTTGGGGTGCTGCATAAAACCAGAGATTGAAATTAGCACAGATACCGTTCCATAAGCCAAATATATAATAGACAAGCCCTACTCCTTGCTCAACGAAACGGACTCAAAGCCTGGGAATATACCTGACAAGTAAGAATCTTAAAACCCATGGATTTATATGTCTCCATAAGGAAATCAAGCGTGTGTACAGCAGCCTAAACGCAGCAGTGAAAATCCGATAAATCCCATTATCAAAATAAATTTCAAAACCAAAACACATTGACAGTGAAATAGAGAGCAATTCTTAAATAATTCATTCAGGGCTTGTGATGCAACCTGGATTTACCACATCTACACCCAGAGCTGGGTGAGATATACGGCTGGACACTTCGGGCTGATAGCATTTGTGAGGTTCGGTGAGCAAACGCAGACCCTTTGTAGTCATACTGCATGGTACCCATTCCATGGTTCCCAGCTCTCCAGGTTTAAGGGATTCTTCCTTCAGCTAAGACATGCATGGGAAACCCAGAGTATTGTCCACCGTGTGATTGGGAAACGTTTTCAAATATATCTCAGTTTTCGAACCCTGGTACTCGGGTTCACCATTCCAGACACTTTACTAACATTCTCCCCACTTGGAGAGTCAGTGCCTTTAACCTCCTGTTTGGCACAGTTTGCAATTTCTACGCAAGATTAACAGGAATAGGGAGAACCAATGAGAGACTAGCTGTAGGTGTCTGCACGGGCAAATGGAACGCTCATTTCCCACCAGGAAGAGGAATTCACCAAAGGCTCAGTGTGCCCTGACGGAAACAGATTAGGGCCTGCAGCAATCCTGCGGTTTTGCGGCCAGCTCACAAGAAAGCGAGTTGAGGAAACGAGCTCAGGGGCACTGTAATTCACAAACCTGCAGAGTTATGAATGACAGCTATCGTCCAAAAATGTATTGAAGTAAGTCTTCGAATAGGACTTGAAAGCGGGGCAGAATTTCAGGAAAACGATTTCAGGGGGTAGACTGGAATTGCACTTAAAGCATAGGAATAGAGGCAGAATGTCGACAATGATGCACTGGCCAAAAAGTGCGTATGCGTTTTTTCCTGAATATATTCAGGAAAAAACGCATACGCCATTTTTGGCCAAGCAAGCAAGCAGGTAAATGAAATCTGCACTACAATGAAGTCTCACTGCCCCCCGGTCAAAAGGGGCATCTGAAAAAGTGTAAAATTCAGAAAGGCAGGACAGGTCATGGAGAACAGGGAGACTTGTTATGCTGATGGGGGGGATGTAAATTGCAAACAGCCACTCTGGAGAAGTGTATGGGGTTTCCTGAAACACGTAGGAAACAAAGCAACGGAGCCTATGTCACTTCCACTTATGGTCCTATAGCTTAGGGAAATTAAAATCAAAAACACACAGCCACCCCAAAGTTTGGGACAGCTCTGTTTACAAGAACGTCGTCTACGGTACAAGTTAAATATCCCAGAATGTGAAAAATGGTTAAAGAAGTTGTGGTACGCACGTACAATGGAATATCACTCACCAATGAAATCTATGTCATCAGGCCCGTCGCGGCATATTGAGTGGATCCAGGTACGATGATTCTAAGTGAAATAAGTCACACAGAAAATGAAACATCATAAGATATCACTAATACACGGAATGTAAACTTGGCTACACATGAACTGAATTACAAAACAGAACAGGGTCTCAAATTTAGAACACCAACTTATGCTTGCTTATGGGGAAAGGTGAGGTGGGGTGCTGCATAAAACCAGAGATAGAAATTAGCACACATACCTTTCCATAAGCCAAATATGTAATAGTCAAGACTTACACCTTGCTCAACGAAATGGACTAAACACACCATATTCAACTCCTAGGATTACACATGACTAGTAAGAATCTTCAAATCCATGGATTTATATGTCTCCGTAAGAGAATCAAGTGTGTGTACAGCTGCATGAAGGCAGCAGAGAAAATCCGATAAATCCCATTATCAAAATAAACTACAAAAACAAACACAATGACAGTGAAATAGAGAGCAATTCTTAAATAATTCATTCAGGGCTTGTGATGCAACCTGGATTTACCACATCTACACCTAGAGCTGAGTGAGACATAAGGTTCGACACTTTGGGCTGATAGCATTGGTGAGGTTCGGTGAGAAAATGCAGGCCATTTGAAGTCATACTGCATGGTACCCATTGCATGGGTCCCACCTCTCCAGGTTTAAGGGATTCTTCCTTCAGGTAAAACACGCATGGGAAACCCAGAATATGGTCCACCGTGTGACCGGGAAACCTTTTTAAATGCATCTCAGTTTTCTTCCCCACATACTCGGTTTTACCATTCCAGACGCTTTACTAACTCTTTCCCCAATTGGAGAGTCAGTGCCTTTAACCTCCTGTTTGGCACAGTTTGGAATTTCTGAGCAAGATGAACAGGAATAGGGAGAACCAATGAGAGATTAGCTGTAGGTGTCTGCACGAGCAAATTTAATGCTCATTTCCCATCAGGAAGAGGAATTAGCCAAAGGCTCAACATGCCGTGCCGGAACCAGATTAGGGCCTGAAGCAATCCTGCGGTTTTGCGGCCAGCTCACAAGAAAGCGAGTTGAAGAATGGAGCTCAGGGGCACTGTAATTCACAAACCTGCAGAGTTATAAATGACAGCTATCGTCCAAAAATATATTGAAGTAAGGCTGCAAAGAGGACTTGAACGCGGGGCAGAATTCCAGGAATACGATTTCAGGAGGTAGATGGGAAGTCCTCTGAAAGTATAGGAGAAGAGGCAGAACTTCGACAATGATGCACTTGGTCAAAAAGGGCATATGCGTTTCTTCCAGGGCCCTCATTAAAGAGGGTAGGAGGCTCCCAGCATGCTTCAGTGGCCAACAGAGGGCCTACGTCGCCAAGGCGACGTGAGCCATCCAGGCAGGAGTGACCTCACATCAGAGCGCCCACCTCACAGAAGGGTAAGGAACCCAGTCATGATCAGACTCTCACCAGAGTGCCCACATAAGCAAGGGGCTGGGAATCAGGCACGAGTGTCCTCACACCCGTGGGGCCACATCATCGAAAGTTGAGGTACCCAGCACATGTGGCCTCAAACCAGAAGACCCACATCACCATGGGTCTCAGAGCGAGGCAGGCAGGATTAACCTCAAAACACATGGCCCATTGTATAAAAAGGTGAGGAATCCAGCAGTTGGAACATCCCAGCAGGCGGCCCAGAGCACCGAGGCTATGGGATCCAGGCAGTGATGAACTCACAACAGAGGGCCCTCATCGTGATACTGTAAGCAACCCAGCCGTTGTGACCTCAGAGCACAAGGCCCACATCCCCATGGGGAAGGGAACCAAGCAGGAGTGTCATCGCACCAGTGGGCACACAACAGAAAATGTGGGGAGCCCAGCAGTTAGGGCCGGACGCCAGAGGGCCCTCATCACTGAGGAGAGGAGGCTCCCAGCAAGCTCCAACTTCTACCAGAGGGCCGACGTCGCCAATGCGGGGTGTGCCAGCCAGGCAGGAGTGACCTCAGAGCAGAGGGCCAACCACACAAAAGTGTGAGGAACCCAAAGAGGATCAGACTCTCACCAGAGGGCCCACATCACCAAGGGAATGGAAACCAGGCAGGAGTGTCCTCACACCAGTGGGGCCACATCACCGAAATGTGACGGACCCAGCACACGTGGCCTCAAACTACAGGACACACATCACCAAGGGGCTGGGAGTGAGGCAGGCAGGAGGAGCCTCAAAACAGAGGGCCCATTGCGTAAAAAAGGTGAGGAATCCCGCAGTTGGAACCTCCCAGCAGGCGGCCAGGAGCAGCGAGGCTATGGGATCCAGGCCTGACTGAACTCAAAACAGAGGGCCCACATTCTGACACTGTGAGCAACCCAGCCGTTGGGACCACAGAGCAGAAAGCCCACATCCCCTAGGGAAGGGACCCTGGCTGGAGTGTACTCACACGACAGGGCGCACATCAGAAAATTTTGGGAGCCCATGAGTTAGGGCCTGACGCCAGAGGGCCCTCATTACCGAGGGGAGGAGACTCCCAGCAGGCACCAACTCCCAACTGAGGGCCCACATCGCCAACGTGACGTGTGCCAGCCAGGCAGGAGTGACCTCACAGCAGAGGGCCCACCTCCCAGAAGTGTGAGGAATCCAGACAGGATCAGACTCTCACAAGAGGGCCCCAATCACCAAGGGGATGGGAACCAGGCAGGAGTGTCCTCACACCAGTGGGGCCACATCAATAAAGGTGAGGAAACCGGTACATGTGGCCTTAAACCAGAGGACCTACATCACAAAGGGGCTGGGAGTGAGTCAGGAAGTAGGAGCATAAAAACACAGGACCCAAAGAATAAAAAAGGTAAGGAATCCAGCAGTAGGAACCTCCCAGCAGTCGGCTCAGAGCACAGAGTCTATGGGATCTAGGCCTGAGTGAACTAACACCAGAGAGACAACATCATGAAACGGTGAACAACACAGGTGTTGGGACCTTAGAGCAGAAGGCACACATGCCCATGGGGATGGGAACCTCGCAGGAGTGTCCTCGCACCACTTAGCACGTATCAGAAAATGTGGGTACCCAGCAGTTAGGGCCTGACGCTAGAGGGCCCCCATCACCGAGGGGAGGAGGCTCCCAGCAGGCTCCAAGTGCCACAAGAGGGCCGATGTTGCCCAGGTGGGGTGTGCCAGCCAGGCAGGAGTGACCTCACAGCAGAGGGCCCACCTCACAGAAGGGTGAGGAACCCAGCCAGGATCAGACTCTCACCAGAGGGCCCACATCATCAAGGGGATAGGAAGCAGGCAGGAGTGTCCTCACACCAGTGTGGCCACATCATCCAAAGGTGAGGGACTCAGCACACGTGGCCTCACACCAGAGGACACACATCACCAAGGGACTGGGAGTGAGGCAGGCAGGAGGAGTCTCAAAACAGAGGGTCCATAGAAGAAAAAAGGTGAGGAATCCCGCAGTTGGAACCTCCCAGCAGGTGGCCAGGAGCAGCGAGGCTATGGGATCCAGGCCGGAGTGAACTCACAGCAGAGGGCCCTCATCATGAAACTGAGCAACCCACGGTTGGGACCTCAGAGCAGAAGGCCCACATTCCCATGGGGTTGGGAACCTGGCAGGAGTGTACTCGAACCACAGGGCGCATATCAGAAAATATTGGGAGCCCAGGAATTAGGGCCTGACGCCAGAGGGCCCTCATTACCGAGGGCAGGAGACCCCCAGCAGGCACCAAATCCCACCAGAGGGCCGACTTCGCCAAGGCGGGGTGTGCCAGCCAGGCAGGAGTGACGTCAGAGAAGAGGGCCCACCTCACAGAAGTGTGAGGAACCCAACCAGGATCAGACTCTCACCGGATGGCCCACATCACCAAGGGGATGGGAACCAGGCAGGAGTGTCCTCACACCAGTGGGGCCACATCAGCCAAAGGTGAGGAACCCAGCACATGTGGCCTCAAACCACAGGACACACATCACCAAGGGGCTGGGAGTGAGGCAGGTGTCCGGAGGGGCACATTTAACTCTAATTTCCCACCAGGAAGAGGAATTAACCAAAGGCTCAGAGTGCCGTGCCAGACCCTGATTATGGCCTAAAGCAAACCTGCGGTTCTGTGGCCAGCTTTCAAGGAAACGAGTTAAGAAAGGAAATCACAGGCACTGTAATTCACAAACCTGCAGAGTTATAAATGACAGCTATTGGCAAAAATATACTGAAGTAAGTCTGCAAAGAGGACTTCAAAACGAGGCAGAATTGCAGGAATCATATTTCAGGAGGTAGATTGGAATTGCGTTTAAAGCATGTGAAAAGCGGCAGATCTTTGACAGTGATGCACTTGGACAAAAGTGCGTAAACATTTTTTCCTGAATATATTCAGGAAAAAACACATATGCCCTTTTTGGCCAACCAAGCACTCGAGCAATGGAAATCCGCACTACAATGAAGTCTCATTTCCCATTCGTCAAAAGGGCCATCTGAAAAATGTGTAAAAACCAGAAACACAGGACAGGCCATGGAGAACAGGGAGCCTTGTTATGCTGATGGGCGGGATGTAAATTGCCAACAGACACTCTGGAGATGTTTATGGTGTATCCTGAAACATCTGAAAAACAAAGCTACAGACCCTAGGGCACTTCCACTTTTGGCCCTATAGCTTAGGAAAATTAAAATCAACAAGACACAGCCAACACCAAATTTAGGGCTGCTGTGTTTACAAGAACCTTGAGTCCAGTACAAATTAAATATCCCAGAAAGAAAAATATGGATAAAGGAGTTGTGCTACTTACGTACAATGGAATATCACTCAGCAATGAAATCAATGTCATCAGGCCTGTAGCAGCAAATTGAGTGGATTTAAGTATGATGATTCTAAGAGAAATATGTCACACAGAGAAAGGTAATTATCATAAGATATCACTAATAGAGAGAGTGTAAACTTGGCTACACATAAACTGAATTCCAAAACCGAACAGAGTCTCACATTTAGATAAAAACTTATGCTTGCTTAAGGGGAAAGTTGAGTTGCGGTGCTGTATAAAACCAGAGATTGAAATTAGCACACATACCATTCCATAAGCCAAATATGTAATAGACAAGACCTACTCTTTGCTCAACGAAATAGACTCATCCATGGTGTATCACCTCACACCTGTTAGAATGGGCATCATCAGAAAATCTACAAACAACAAATGCTGGAAAGGGTGTGGAGATAAGGAACCCTCTTCCGCTATTGTTGGGAATGAAATTGATACAGTCACTGTGGAGAAAGTTATGGAGTTTCTTATAAAACTAAGAATAGAATTACCATATGATACAGCAGTCCCACTACTGGGCATATACCCAGACAAAACCATAAATCAAAAAGAGACATTCACCGCAATGTTCATTGCATCACTATTTACAATATCCAGGTAATGGAAGCAACCTAAATGCCCACAGACAGACGAATGCATAAAGACGTGGTACATATATAAAATGGAATATTACTAAGCCATAAAAAGGAATGAAATTGGGTCATTTGTAGAGACGTTGATGGATCTAGAGACTGTCATACAGAGTGAAGTAAGTCAGAAAGAGAAAAAGAAATCTTGTCTATTAATGGCTATATGTGGAACCTAGACAAATTGTACAGATGAACCGTTTTGCAAGGCAGAAATAGAGCAACAGATGTAGACAACAAACGTATGGACACCAAGGGGGGAAAGCTGTTGGGGGGTGGTGGTGGGAGGAGTTGAGAGATTGGGATTGGCATGTATACATTTATATGTATAAAATAGATAACCAAAAAGAACCTGCTGTATAAAAAAATAAAATAAAATTCAAATTACAAAAAGTAAAACAGAAAAAATATTCTTCCCTTCACATACATGTATTTATATGAATAAATTATTTCCATGCTTATATCTGTAAATACAAAAAAGAGGAATAAAATCTACCTTGAACCAAAAAAGAAAAAAAAACAGAACCCACCAGCTACACAGAGGAAAACCGTATCAGGGCACTTGCTCCAGTTGTAAACAATTCTGAAGTTGGTCGGTGGTGGGGAATCATCTCCCATTCAGCCAGCAGGCCCCACGCAACAAGCGTCCTCATTGCAAAGCTGGGGGACCGTGCCGAGGCATCTGTGAGTAAACGTGGGCTGAGCCCCAGGCCAGCTGCTGCTGAAATGTTCCCACCCTTCCCAGGTAAAACACCTGAATATGTACAAGGACTTGAAAGCCTAGAGGAAGGGCCATGGAGCCACATGAGCGACAGCATGCCAGCCGACTTGGTGCCTGCAGGCCAGCCAGGATGGTCCTGGTCCTGGGTGCTCTTCTGGAAGCTTTCCATTTCCCTGCCTGAGATACCCCTGCTGTCCCGGCCCCCACTGCTTTCTTCCTCACTCACCTCTGCCCAGGGAGAAATTCCAGCGGCAGGTATGGGTGACACATCCTCTTCTTTAGCAGGTGGCATCTTGGCAACTGCTGCAGAAAGTCCAGCAGAGCCCCACTCACACTGGGCCACCCACAAAGCCGTGGCCTCTCACTCCCTCCCACCAGTCCAGCCCCAAGACTGCTGACAGGGCAGAGAAAATGGCGTCAGGCACAGCTGCAGGGGCTCTTGCTGCCTGGAGCGGTGTTTATATTGATCTGAACCCAGGCACACCTGGGGAGGGCTGGCCGGCACGGTCAGGCTTCCCAGGCCAGCCAATAATCACCCCTCAGGGGCTCACAGTTGCAGAAACTGGAACTTGCTGAATCGGCCAGGTCCAAGGAACAGGTGTGGGCTCCTGAGAGTCAGGATAGACAAGGGGCTGCAGCTCTGGCTTGTTTTCTAATTATATTATCTGGCCCATGAGTGGGAGACAACTTCAAGAAAACCCTCTCCTAATGAGAGGAACCCAGGAGTCAGGGAGAGGAGGGGTGGCTGGTGGGTGGAGACAGAGGCCTGGTGCCCCGGGTGCAGTGGAAGTCTCTGGAACACCAGGTGGAGGGAGGCCACACAGAGTGATGCCCAGGGTCACAGACCTGTCGGAGCTGCTGTTTGTTAGTTCAAGTCCTGCTCTGAGGTGCTCTGTGTCAGATCTGAGTGACAGGTGAGCTGGGAGTGCTCTGCAATTAGGGCGATATGCACGGTTCCTGTGTTCCCAGCCCTGCCATGGTACCTGCAAGGGTAGCTCTGTATCCTGGGAGGGGCCTGACCACGAGAGCCCCGTGGGCTGGGGTGGGGTACCTGCCCAGGTGAGCTCCATATCCTGGGATTGGCCTGACCTCGAGAGCCCCATGGGCTGCTGGAGTCCTGGTAAAGGATGTCAGGACAGTCAGTGAAGCCACCGAGGATATACCTCCAGTAGTTCCTAAATCCTACACCCTGCTGGTCATTCTACCAACCACCAGGACATGGTATTCTGTATTAGTCTTCAATGATGCCTTCTTTTGTATTCTATTAGTCCCAGAGTCACAAGAAATTTTGGCTTGTGAGTGGCAGGACTCAACATACAACTAAAACAATACTTCCGGGCCGTGTTGCCCCAAGGGTTCAAAAATTCCCACACCATCTTTGGGGAAAGCTCAGCTAAAGACCTAAAAGTTCTACCTCTGGAAAAGGAAACACTCCTTCAATATGCAGACGACATTCTGATCGCCAGCCCTACTAAGGATACCTCTGAACTACGAAGCCAATAAAGGATACAAGTTGTCCAAGAAAAAGCTCAAATATCACAGACTACGGTGACCTGCCTGGGCTTCATTCTCACAGAAGGTCGGAGAAGCCCATCCCAGGAAAGGGAAGAAACAATTTACAGCCTTACCCATTTCTAAAACTAGAAGACAGCTTAGGGGTTCCTGGGGAGGCCAGGGTTTGCTGCTTCTGGATCCCTAACTACAGTCTACTAGCTCGGCCTCTATATGAAACACTGAAAGGAAAAGGTGATGATCCTTTTGAATAGAATGCAGAAGTGGCCTTTCAAGAATGGAAAGAGCAGTCAATTCAGACCCTTGCCCTGGAACTCCCTAATTTAGCTAAACCCTTTGACCTTTACATTCCTGGTGAACGGTGAATCGCCACTGGAGTATTAGTGCAAAACCTGGGACCACTTGAAATGGAACAATGCAAGAATGCGATCCAGGTAGGATAAACTACGGTCACCAAGGGGCTTGGCCCACCGCCACATCTGGCCAAGATACTGGCAGTATCTGATAACCTGGAAATCAGCAGCCCAAAAGGCCACCTCCCTCCTAAGGGAAAAGGAACCCTCGTGGTGATCCTAACCCCCAACCATGCCCTGAAGTTGCAGGGTTGGCTCCGTGGGCACACTGATCTTGAGGGAGGAGGCCCTCCAACTCCAACCTCCATAGAGATAACCGGGGCAAAGGGGCACCATGACGACTCATGTGAAGGTGTCTGCACATGCAAATTTAACGCTCATTTCCCACAAGGAAGAGGAATTAACCAAAGGCTCAGCATGCCATGCCAGAACTATATTAGGGCCTGAAGCAAACCTTCGGGTTTGTGGCCAGCTCACAAGAAAGCGAGTTGAAGAAAGGAGCTCAGGGGCACTGTAATTCACAAACCTGCAGAGTAATGAATGACAGCTATCGTCCAAAAATGTTTTGAAGTAAGTCTTCGAAGAGGACTTGAAATCGGGGCAGAATTTCAGGAAAACGATTTCAGGGGGTAGAATGGAATTGCACTTAAAGAATAAGATTAGAGGCAGAATGTCGACAATGATGCACTTGGCCAAAAAGGGCGTATGCGTTTTTTCCTGAATATATTCAGGAAAAAACGCATACGCACTTTTTGGCCAACCAAGCAAGCGTGTAAAGGAAATCTGCACTACAATTAAGTCTCACTGCCCCCCGGTCAAAAGGGCCATCTGAAAAAAGTGTAAAATCCAGAAAGGCAGGACAGGTCTTGGAGAACAGGGAGCCTTGTTATGCTGATGGGCGGGATGTAAATTGCCAACAGCCACTCTGGAGAAATGTATGGTGTATCCTGAAACACGTAGGAAACAAAGCAACACAGCCTATGTCACTTCCAATATGGTCCTATAGCTTAGGGTAATTAAAATCACAAACACACAGCCACCCCAAAGTTTGGGATGGCTCTGTTTACAAGAACCTTGTCAACGGTACAAGTTAAATATCCAAGAAAGGAAAAAATGGATAAAGAAGTTCTGGTACGCACGTACAATGGAATATCACTCAGCAAAGAAATCTACGTCTTCAGGCCCATAGCGGCATAATGAGTGGATTCAGGTACGATGATTCTACGAGAAATACGTCACCCAGAAAAAGAAACATCATAATATATAAGTAATACACGGAATGTAAACTTGGCTACACATAAACTGAATTACAAAACAGAACAGGGTCTCAAATTTAGAAAACCAACTTATGCTTGCTAATGGGGAAAGGTGAGTTGGGGTGCTGCATAAAACCAGAGATTGAAATTAGCACAGATACCGTTCCATAAGCCAAATATATAATAGACAAGACCTACTCCTTGCTCAACGAAATGGACTCAACACCCCATATTCAACGCCTTGCAAGATACCTGACAAGTAAGAATCTTAAAACCCATGGATTTATATGTCTCCATAAGGAAATCAAGCGTGTGTACAACGGCCTAAATGCAGCAGTGAAAATCCGATAAATCCCATTATCAAAATAAATTTCAAAAACAAAACACAATGACAGTGAAATAGAGAGCAATTCTTAAATAATTCATTCAGGGCTTGTGATGCAACCTGGATTTACCACATCTACACCCAGAGCTGGGTGAGACATAAGGCTGGACACTTCGGGCTGATAGCATTGGTGAGGTTCGGTGAGCAAACGCAGACCCTTTGAAGTCATACTGCATGGTAACCATTCCATGGGTCCCAACTCTCCAGGTTTAAGGGATTCTTCCTTCAGCTAAAACATGCATGGGAAACCCACAGTACAGTGCACTGTGTGACCGGGAAACGTTTTCAAATGCATCTCAGTTTTCGTCCCCTGGTACTCGGGTTCACCATTCCAGACGCTTTACTAACACTCTCCCCACTTGGAGAGTCAGTGCCATTAACCTCCTGTTTGGCACAGTTTGCAATTTCTGCGCAAGATGTACAGGAATAGGGAGAACCAATGAGAGACTAGCTGTAGGTGCCTGCACGGGCAAAAGGAACGCTCATTTCCGACCAGGAAGAGGAATTAAACAAAGGCTCAGCAAGCCCTGCCGGAAAGAGATTACGGCCTGAAGCAATCCTGCGGTTTTGCGGCCAGCTCACAAGAAAACGAGTTGAAGACATGAGCTCAGGGGCACTGTAATTCACAAACCTGCAGAGTTATGAATGACAGCTATCGTCCAAAAATGTATTGAAGTAAGTCTTCGAAGAGGACTTGAATGCGGGGCAGAATTTCAGGAAAACGATTTCAGGGGGTAGACTGGAATTGTACTAAAAGCATAGGAAAAGAGGCAGAATGTCGACAACGATGCACTTGGCCAAAAAGGGCGTATGCGTTTTTTCCTGAATATATTCAGGAAAAAACGCATACGCCCTTTTTGGCCAACCAAGCAAGCCTGTAAAGGAAATCTGCACTACAATGAAGTCTCACTGCCCCCCCGGTCAAAAGGGCCATCTGAAAAAAGTGTAAAATCCAGAAAGGCAGGACAGGTCATGGAGAACAGGGAGCCTTGTCATGCTGATGGGCGGGATGTAAATTGCCAACAACCACTCTGGAGAAGTGTATGGTGTTTCAAGAAACACGTAGGAAACAAAGCAACACAGCCTATGTCACTTCGACTTATGGTCCTATAGCTTAGGGAAATTAAAATCAAAAACACACAGCCACCCCAGAGTTTGGGACGGCTCTGTTTACAAGAACCTCGTCTACGGTACAAGTAAAATATCCCAGAAGGCAAAAAATGGATAAAGAAGTTGTGGTACGCACGTACAATGGAATATCACTCAGCAATGAAATCTACTTCATCAGGCCCGTAGCGGCATAATGAGTGGATTCAGGTATGATGATTCTACGAGAAATAAGTCACACAGAAAAAGAAACATCATAAGATATGACTAATACACGGAATGTAAACTTGGCTACCCATGAACTGAATTACAAAACAGAACAGGGTCTCAAATTTAGAAAACCAACTTATGCTTGCTTATGGGGAAAGGTGAGTTGGGGTGCTGCATAAAACCAGAGATTGAAATTAGCACAGATACCGTTCCATAAGCCAAATATATAATAGACAAGCCCTACTCCTTGCTCAACGAAACGGACTCAAAGCCTGGGAATATACCTGACAAGTAAGAATCTTAAAACCCATGGATTTATATGTCTCCATAAGGAAATCAAGCGTGTGTACAGCAGCCTAAACGCAGCAGTGAAAATCCGATAAATCCCATTATCAAAATAAATTTCAAAACCAAAACACATTGACAGTGAAATAGAGAGCAATTCTTAAATAATTCATTCAGGGCTTGTGATGCAACCTGGATTTACCACATCTACACCCAGAGCTGGGTGAGATATACGGCTGGACACTTCGGGCTGATAGCATTTGTGAGGTTCGGTGAGCAAACGCAGACCCTTTGTAGTCATACTGCATGGTACCCATTCCATGGTTCCCAGCTCTCCAGGTTTAAGGGATTCTTCCTTCAGCTAAGACATGCATGGGAAACCCAGAGTATTGTCCACCGTGTGATTGGGAAACGTTTTCAAATATATCTCAGTTTTCGAACCCTGGTACTCGGGTTCACCATTCCAGACACTTTACTAACATTCTCCCCACTTGGAGAGTCAGTGCCTTTAACCTCCTGTTTGGCACAGTTTGCAATTTCTACGCAAGATTAACAGGAATAGGGAGAAACAATGAGAGACTAGCTGTAGGTGTCTGCACGGGCAAATGGAACGCTCATTTCCCACCAGGAAGAGGAATTCACCAAAGGCTCAGTGTGCCCTGACGGAAACAGATTAGGGCCTGCAGCAATCCTGCGGTTTTGCGGCCAGCTCACAAGAAAGCGAGTTGAGGAAACGAGCTCAGGGGCACTGTAATTCACAAACCTGCAGAGTTATGAATGACAGCTATCGTCCAAAAATGTATTGAAGTAAGTCTTCGAAGAGGACTTGAAAGCGGGGCAGAATTTCAGGAAAACGATTTCAGGGGGTAGACTGGAATTGCACTTAAAGCATAGGAATAGAGGCAGAATGTCGACAATGATGCACTGGCCAAAAAGTGCGTATGCGTTTTTTCCTGAATATATTCAGGAAAAAACGCATACGCCATTTTTGGCCAAGCAAGCAAGCAGGTAAATGAAATCTGCACTACAATGAAGTCTCACTGCCCCCCGGTCAAAAGGGGCATCTGAAAAAGTGTAAAATTCAGAAAGGCAGGACAGGTCATGGAGAACAGGGAGACTTGTTATGCTGATGGGGGGGATGTAAATTGCAAACAGCCACTCTGGAGAAGTGTATGGGGTTTCCTGAAACACGTAGGAAACAAAGCAACGGAGCCTATGTCACTTCCACTTATGGTCCTATAGCTTAGGGAAATTAAAATCAAAAACACACAGCCACCCCAAAGTTTGGGACAGCTCTGTTTACAAGAACGTCGTCTACGGTACAAGTTAAATATCCCAGAATGTGAAAAATGGTTAAAGAAGTTGTGGTACGCACGTACAATGGAATATCACTCACCAATGAAATCTATGTCATCAGGCCCGTCGCGGCATATTGAGTGGATCCAGGTACGATGATTCTAAGTGAAATAAGTCACACAGAAAATGAAACATCATAAGATATCACTAATACACGGAATGTAAACTTGGCTACACATGAACTGAATTACAAAACAGAACAGGGTCTCAAATTTAGAACACCAACTTATGCTTGCTTATGGGGAAAGGTGAGGTGGGGTGCTGCATAAAACCAGAGATAGAAATTAGCACACATACCTTTCCATAAGCCAAATATGTAATAGTCAAGACTTACACCTTGCTCAACGAAATGGACTAAACACACCATATTCAACTCCTAGGATTACACATGACTAGTAAGAATCTTCAAATCCATGGATTTATATGTCTCCGTAAGAGAATCAAGTGTGTGTACAGCTGCATGAAGGCAGCAGAGAAAATCCGATAAATCCCATTATCAAAATAAACTACAAAAACAAACACAATGACAGTGAAATAGAGAGCAATTCTTAAATAATTCATTCAGGGCTTGTGATGCAACCTGGATTTACCACATCTACACCTAGAGCTGAGTGAGACATAAGGTTCGACACTTTGGGCTGATAGCATTGGTGAGGTTCGGTGAGAAAATGCAGGCCATTTGAAGTCATACTGCATGGTACCCATTGCATGGGTCCCACCTCTCCAGGTTTAAGGGATTCTTCCTTCAGGTAAAACACGCATGGGAAACCCAGAATATGGTCCACCGTGTGACCGGGAAACCTTTTTAAATGCATCTCAGTTTTCTTCCCCACATACTCGGTTTTACCATTCCAGACGCTTTACTAACTCTTTCCCCAATTGGAGAGTCAGTGCCTTTAACCTCCTGTTTGGCACAGTTTGGAATTTCTGAGCAAGATGAACAGGAATAGGGAGAACCAATGAGAGATTAGCTGTAGGTGTCTGCACGAGCAAATTTAATGCTCATTTCCCATCAGGAAGAGGAATTAGCCAAAGGCTCAACATGCCGTGCCGGAACCAGATTAGGGCCTGAAGCAATCCTGCGGTTTTGCGGCCAGCTCACAAGAAAGCGAGTTGAAGAATGGAGCTCAGGGGCACTGTAATTCACAAACCTGCAGAGTTATAAATGACAGCTATCGTCCAAAAATATATTGAAGTAAGGCTGCAAAGAGGACTTGAACGCGGGGCAGAATTCCAGGAATACGATTTCAGGAGGTAGATGGGAAGTCCTCTGAAAGTATAGGAGAAGAGGCAGAACTTCGACAATGATGCACTTGGTCAAAAAGGGCATATGCGTTTCTTCCAGGGCCCTCATTAAAGAGGGTAGGAGGCTCCCAGCATGCTTCAGTGGCCAACAGAGGGCCTACGTCGCCAAGGCGACGTGAGCCATCCAGGCAGGAGTGACCTCACATCAGAGCGCCCACCTCACAGAAGGGTAAGGAACCCAGTCATGATCAGACTCTCACCAGAGTGCCCACATAAGCAAGGGGCTGGGAATCAGGCACGAGTGTCCTCACACCCGTGGGGCCACATCATCGAAAGTTGAGGTACCCAGCACATGTGGCCTCAAACCAGAAGACCCACATCACCATGGGTCTCAGAGCGAGGCAGGCAGGATTAACCTCAAAACACATGGCCCATTGTATAAAAAGGTGAGGAATCCAGCAGTTGGAACATCCCAGCAGGCGGCCCAGAGCACCGAGGCTATGGGATCCAGGCAGTGATGAACTCACAACAGAGGGCCCTCATCGTGATACTGTAAGCAACCCAGCCGTTGTGACCTCAGAGCACAAGGCCCACATCCCCATGGGGAAGGGAACCAAGCAGGAGTGTCATCGCACCAGTGGGCACACAACAGAAAATGTGGGGAGCCCAGCAGTTAGGGCCGGACGCCAGAGGGCCCTCATCACTGAGGAGAGGAGGCTCCCAGCAAGCTCCAACTTCTACCAGAGGGCCGACGTCGCCAATGCGGGGTGTGCCAGCCAGGCAGGAGTGACCTCAGAGCAGAGGGCCAACCACACAAAAGTGTGAGGAACCCAAAGAGGATCAGACTCTCACCAGAGGGCCCACATCACCAAGGGAATGGAAACCAGGCAGGAGTGTCCTCACACCAGTGGGGCCACATCACCGAAATGTGACGGACCCAGCACACGTGGCCTCAAACTACAGGACACACATCACCAAGGGGCTGGGAGTGAGGCAGGCAGGAGGAGCCTCAAAACAGAGGGCCCATTGCGTAAAAAAGGTGAGGAATCCCGCAGTTGGAACCTCCCAGCAGGCGGCCAGGAGCAGCGAGGCTATGGGATCCAGGCCTGACTGAACTCAAAACAGAGGGCCCACATTCTGACACTGTGAGCAACCCAGCCGTTGGGACCACAGAGCAGAAAGCCCACATCCCCTAGGGAAGGGACCCTGGCTGGAGTGTACTCACACGACAGGGCGCACATCAGAAAATTTTGGGAGCCCATGAGTTAGGGCCTGACGCCAGAGGGCCCTCATTACCGAGGGGAGGAGACTCCCAGCAGGCACCAACTCCCAACTGAGGGCCCACATCGCCAACGTGACGTGTGCCAGCCAGGCAGGAGTGACCTCACAGCAGAGGGCCCACCTCCCAGAAGTGTGAGGAATCCAGACAGGATCAGACTCTCACAAGAGGGCCCCAATCACCAAGGGGATGGGAACCAGGCAGGAGTGTCCTCACACCAGTGGGGCCACATCAATAAAGGTGAGGAAACCGGTACATGTGGCCTTAAACCAGAGGACCTACATCACAAAGGGGCTGGGAGTGAGTCAGGAAGTAGGAGCATAAAAACACAGGACCCAAAGAATAAAAAAGGTAAGGAATCCAGCAGTAGGAACCTCCCAGCAGTCGGCTCAGAGCACAGAGTCTATGGGATCTAGGCCTGAGTGAACTAACACCAGAGAGACAACATCATGAAACGGTGAACAACACAGGTGTTGGGACCTTAGAGCAGAAGGCCCACATGCCCATGGGGATGGGAACCTCGCAGGAGTGTCCTCGCACCACTTAGCACGTATCAGAAAATGTGGGTACCCAGCAGTTAGGGCCTGACGCTAGAGGGCCCCCATCACCGAGGGGAGGAGGCTCCCAGCAGGCTCCAAGTGCCACAAGAGGGCCGATGTTGCCCAGGTGGGGTGTGCCAGCCAGGCAGGAGTGACCTCACAGCAGAGGGCCCACCTCACAGAAGGGTGAGGAACCCAGCCAGGATCAGACTCTCACCAGAGGGCCCACATCATCAAGGGGATAGGAAGCAGGCAGGAGTGTCCTCACACCAGTGTGGCCACATCATCCAAAGGCGAGGGACCCAGCACACGTGGCCTCACACCAGAGGACACACATCACCAAGGGACTGGGAGTGAGGCAGGCAGGAGGAGTCTCAAAACAGAGGGTCCATAGAAGAAAAAAGGTGAGGAATCCCGCAGTTGGAACCTCCCAGCAGGTGGCCAGGAGCAGCGAGGCTATGGGATCCAGGCCGGAGAGAACTCACAGCAGAGGGCCCTCATCATGAAACTGAGCAACCCACGGTTGGGACCTCAGAGCAGAAGGCCCACATTCCCATGGGGTTGGGAACCTGGCACGAGTGTACTCGAACCACAGGGCGCATATCAGAAAATATTGGGAGCCCAGGAATTAGGGCCTGACGCCAGAGGGCCCTCATTACCGAGGGCAGGAGACCCCCAGCAGGCACCAAATCCCACCAGAGGGCCGACTTCGCCAAGGCGGGGTGTGCCAGCCAGGCAGGAGTGACGTCAGAGAAGAGGGCCCACCTCACAGAAGTGTGAGGAACCCAACCAGGATCAGACTCTCACCGGATGGCCCACATCACCAAGGGGATGGGAACCAGGCAGGAGTGTCCTCACACCAGTGGGGCCACATCAGCCAAAGGTGAGGAACCCAGCACATGTGGCCTCAAACCACAGGACACACATCACCAAGGGGCTGGGAGTGAGGCAGGTGTCCGGAGGGGCACATTTAACTCTAATTTCCCACCAGGAAGAGGAATTAACCAAAGGCTCAGAGTGCCGTGCCAGACCCTGATTATGGCCTAAAGCAAACCTGCGGTTCTGTGGCCAGCTTTCAAGGAAACGAGTTAAGAAAGGAAATCACAGGCACTGTAATTCACAAACCTGCAGAGTTATAAATGACAGCTATTGGCAAAAATATACTGAAGTAAGTCTGCAAAGAGGACTTCAAAACGAGGCAGAATTGCAGGAATCATATTTCAGGAGGTAGATTGGAATTGCGTTTAAAGCATGTGAAAAGCGGCAGATCTTTGACAGTGATGCACTTGGACAAAAGTGCGTAAACATTTTTTCCTGAATATATTCAGGAAAAAACACATATGCCCTTTTTGGCCAACCAAGCACTCGAGCAATGGAAATCCGCACTACAATGAAGTCTCATTTCCCATTCGTCAAAAGGGCCATCTGAAAAATGTGTAAAAACCAGAAACACAGGACAGGCCATGGAGAACAGGGAGCCTTGTTATGCTGATGGGCGGGATGTAAATTGCCAACAGACACTCTGGAGATGTTTATGGTGTATCCTGAAACATCTGAAAAACAAAGCTACAGACCCTAGGGCACTTCCACTTTTGGCCCTATAGCTTAGGAAAATTAAAATCAACAAGACACAGCCAACACCAAATTTAGGGCTGCTGTGTTTACAAGAACCTTGAGTCCAGTACAAATTAAATATCCCAGAAAGAAAAATATGGATAAAGGAGTTGTGCTACTTACGTACAATGGAATATCACTCAGCAATGAAATCAATGTCATCAGGCCTGTAGCAGCAAATTGAGTGGATTTAAGTATGATGATTCTAAGAGAAATATGTCACACAGAGAAAGGTAATTATCATAAGATATCACTAATAGAGAGAGTGTAAACTTGGCTACACATAAACTGAATTCCAAAACCGAACAGAGTCTCACATTTAGATAAAAACTTATGCTTGCTTAAGGGGAAAGTTGAGTTGCGGTGCTGTATAAAACCAGAGATTGAAATTAGCACACATACCATTCCATAAGCCAAATATGTAATAGACAAGACCTACTCTTTGCTCAACGAAATAGACTCATCCATGGTGTATCACCTCACACCTGTTAGAATGGGCATCATCAGAAAATCTACAAACAACAAATGCTGGAAAGGGTGTGGAGATAAGGAACCCTCTTCCGCTATTGTTGGGAATGAAATTGATACAGTCACTGTGGAGAAAGTTATGGAGTTTCTTATAAAACTAAGAATAGAATTACCATATGATACAGCAGTCCCACTACTGGGCATATACCCAGACAAAACCATAAATCAAAAAGAGACATTCACCGCAATGTTCATTGCATCACTATTTACAATATCCAGGTAATGGAAGCAACCTAAATGCCCACAGACAGACGAATGCATAAAGACGTGGTACATATATAAAATGGAATATTACTAAGCCATAAAAAGGAATGAAATTGGGTCATTTGTAGAGACGTTGATGGATCTAGAGACTGTCATACAGAGTGAAGTAAGTCAGAAAGAGAAAAAGAAATCTTGTCTATTAATGGCTATATGTGGAACCTAGACAAATTGTACAGATGAACCGTTTTGCAAGGCAGAAATAGAGCAACAGATGTAGACAACAAACGTATGGACACCAAGGGGGGAAAGCTGTTGGGGGGTGGTGGTGGGAGGAGTTGAGAGATTGGGATTGGCATGTATACATTTATATGTATAAAATAGATAACCAAAAAGAACCTGCTGTATAAAAAAATAAAATAAAATTCAAATTACAAAAAGTAAAACAGAAAAAATATTCTTCCCTTCACATACATGTATTTATATGAATAAATTATTTCCATGCTTATATCTGTAAATACAAAAAAGAGGAATAAAATCTACCTTGAACCAAAAAAGAAAAAAAAACAGAACCCACCAGCTACACAGAGGAAAACCGTATCAGGGCACTTGCTCCAGTTGTAAACAATTCTGAAGTTGGTCGGTGGTGGGGAATCATCTCCCATTCAGCCAGCAGGCCCCACGCAACAAGCGTCCTCATTGCAAAGCTGGGGGACCGTGCCGAGGCATCTGTGAGTAAACGTGGGCTGAGCCCCAGGCCAGCTGCTGCTGAAATGTTCCCACCCTTCCCAGGTAAAACACCTGAATATGTACAAGGACTTGAAAGCCTAGAGGAAGGGCCATGGAGCCACATGAGCGACAGCATGCCAGCCGACTTGGTGCCTGCAGGCCAGCCAGGATGGTCCTGGTCCTGGGTGCTCTTCTGGAAGCTTTCCATTTCCCTGCCTGAGATACCCCTGCTGTCCCGGCCCCCACTGCTTTCTTCCTCACTCACCTCTGCCCAGGGAGAAATTCCAGCGGCAGGTATGGGTGACACATCCTCTTCTTTAGCAGGTGGCATCTTGGCAACTGCTGCAGAAAGTCCAGCAGAGCCCCACTCACACTGGGCCACCCACAAAGCCGTGGCCTCTCACTCCCTCCCACCAGTCCAGCCCCAAGACTGCTGACAGGGCAGAGAAAATGGCGTCAGGCACAGCTGCAGGGGCTCTTGCTGCCTGGAGCGGTGTTTATATTGATCTGAACCCAGGCACACCTGGGGAGGGCTGGCCGGCACGGTCAGGCTTCCCAGGCCAGCCAATAATCACCCCTCAGGGGCTCACAGTTGCAGAAACTGGAACTTGCTGAATCGGCCAGGTCCAAGGAACAGGTGTGGGCTCCTGAGAGTCAGGATAGACAAGGGGCTGCAGCTCTGGCTTGTTTTCTAATTATATTATCTGGCCCATGAGTGGGAGACAACTTCAAGAAAACCCTCTCCTAATGAGAGGAACCCAGGAGTCAGGGAGAGGAGGGGTGGCTGGTGGGTGGAGACAGAGGCCTGGTGCCCCGGGTGCAGTGGAAGTCTCTGGAACACCAGGTGGAGGGAGGCCACACAGAGTGATGCCCAGGGTCACAGACCTGTCGGAGCTGCTGTTTGTTAGTTCAAGTCCTGCTCTGAGGTGCTCTGTGTCAGATCTGAGTGACAGGTGAGCTGGGAGTGCTCTGCAATTAGGGCGATATGCACGGTTCCTGTGTTCCCAGCCCTGCCATGGTACCTGCAAGGGTAGCTCTGTATCCTGGGAGGGGCCTGACCACGAGAGCCCCGTGGGCTGGGGTGGGGTACCTGCCCAGGTGAGCTCCATATCCTGGGATTGGCCTGACCTCGAGAGCCCCATGGGCTGCTGGAGTCCTGGTAAAGGATGTCAGGACAGTCAGTGAAGCCACCGAGGATATACCTCCAGTAGTTCCTAAATCCTACACCCTGCTGGTCATTCTACCAACCACCAGGACATGGTATTCTGTATTAGTCTTCAATGATGCCTTCTTTTGTATTCTATTAGTCCCAGAGTCACAAGAAATTTTGGCTTGTGAGTGGCAGGACTCAACATACAACTAAAACAATACTTCCGGGCCGTGTTGCCCCAAGGGTTCAAAAATTCCCACACCATCTTTGGGGAAAGCTCAGCTAAAGACCTAAAAGTTCTACCTCTGGAAAAGGAAACACTCCTTCAATATGCAGACGACATTCTGATCGCCAGCCCTACTAAGGATACCTCTGAACTACGAAGCCAATAAAGGATACAAGTTGTCCAAGAAAAAGCTCAAATATCACAGACTACGGTGACCTGCCTGGGCTTCATTCTCACAGAAGGTCGGAGAAGCCCATCCCAGGAAAGGGAAGAAACAATTTACAGCCTTACCCATTTCTAAAACTAGAAGACAGCTTAGGGGTTCCTGGGGAGGCCAGGGTTTGCTGCTTCTGGATCCCTAACTACAGTCTACTAGCTCGGCCTCTATATGAAACACTGAAAGGAAAAGGTGATGATCCTTTTGAATAGAATGCAGAAGTGGCCTTTCAAGAATGGAAAGAGCAGTCAATTCAGACCCTTGCCCTGGAACTCCCTAATTTAGCTAAACCCTTTGACCTTTACATTCCTGGTGAACGGTGAATCGCCACTGGAGTATTAGTGCAAAACCTGGGACCACTTGAAATGGAACAATGCAAGAATGCGATCCAGGTAGGATAAACTACGGTCACCAAGGGGCTTGGCCCACCGCCACATCTGGCCAAGATACTGGCAGTATCTGATAACCTGGAAATCAGCAGCCCAAAAGGCCACCTCCCTCCTAAGGGAAAAGGAACCCTCGTGGTGATCCTAACCCCCAACCATGCCCTGAAGTTGCAGGGTTGGCTCCGTGGGCACACTGATCTTGAGGGAGGAGGCCCTCCAACTCCAACCTCCATAGAGATAACCGGGGCAAAGGGGCACCATGACGACTCATGTGAAGGTGTCTGCACATGCAAATTTAACGCTCATTTCCCACAAGGAAGAGGAATTAACCAAAGGCTCAGCATGCCATGCCAGAACTATATTAGGGCCTGAAGCAAACCTTCGGGTTTGTGGCCAGCTCACAAGAAAGCGAGTTGAAGAAAGGAGCTCAGGGGCACTGTAATTCACAAACCTGCAGAGTAATGAATGACAGCTATCGTCCAAAAATGTTTTGAAGTAAGTCTTCGAAGAGGACTTGAAATCGGGGCAGAATTTCAGGAAAACGATTTCAGGGGGTAGAATGGAATTGCACTTAAAGAATAAGATTAGAGGCAGAATGTCGACAATGATGCACTTGGCCAAAAAGGGCGTATGCGTTTTTTCCTGAATATATTCAGGAAAAAACGCATACGCACTTTTTGGCCAACCAAGCAAGCGTGTAAAGGAAATCTGCACTACAATTAAGTCTCACTGCCCCCCGGTCAAAAGGGCCATCTGAAAAAAGTGTAAAATCCAGAAAGGCAGGACAGGTCTTGGAGAACAGGGAGCCTTGTTATGCTGATGGGCGGGATGTAAATTGCCAACAGCCACTCTGGAGAAATGTATGGTGTATCCTGAAACACGTAGGAAACAAAGCAACACAGCCTATGTCACTTCCAATATGGTCCTATAGCTTAGGGTAATTAAAATCACAAACACACAGCCACCCCAAAGTTTGGGATGGCTCTGTTTACAAGAAGCTTGTCAACGGTACAAGTTAAATATCCAAGAAAGGAAAAAATGGATAAAGAAGTTCTGGTACGCACGTACAATGGAATATCACTCAGCAAAGAAATCTACGTCTTCAGGCCCATAGCGGCATAATGAGTGGATTCAGGTACGATGATTCTACGAGAAATACGTCACCCAGAAAAAGAAACATCATAATATATAAGTAATACACGGAATGTAAACTTGGCTACACATAAACTGAATTACAAAACAGAACAGGGTCTCAAATTTAGAAAACCAACTTATGCTTGCTAATGGGGAAAGGTGAGTTGGGGTGCTGCATAAAACCAGAGATTGAAATTAGCACAGATACCGTTCCATAAGCCAAATATATAATAGACAAGACCTACTCCTTGCTCAACGAAATGGACTCAACACCCCATATTCAACGCCTTGCAAGATACCTGACAAGTAAGAATCTTAAAACCCATGGATTTATATGTCTCCATAAGGAAATCAAGCGTGTGTACAATGGCCTAAATGCAGCAGTGAAAATCCGATACATCCCATTATCAAAATAAATTTCAAAAACAAAACACAATGACAGTGAAATAGAGAGCAATTCTTAAATAATTCATTCAGGGCTTGTGATGCAACCTGGATTTCCCACATCTACACCCAGAGCTGGGTGAGACATAAGGCTGGACACTTCGGGCTGATAGCATTGGTGAGGTTCGGTGAGCAAACGCAGACCCTTTGAAGTCATACTGCATGGTAACCATTCCATGGGTCCCAACTCTCCAGGTTTAAGGGATTCTTCCTTCAGCTAAAACATGCATGGGAAACCCACAGTACAGTGCACTGTGTGACCGGGAAACGTTTTCAAATGCATCTCAGTTTTCGTCCCCTGGTACTCGGGTTCACCATTCCAGACGCTTTACTAACACTCTCCCCACTTGGAGAGTCAGTGCCATTAACCTCCTGTTTGGCACAGTTAGCAATTTCTGCGCAAGATGTACAGGAATAGGGAGAACCAATGAGAGACTAGCTGTAGGTGCCTGCACGGGCAAAAGGAACGCTCATTTCCGACCAGGAAGAGGAATTAAACAAAGGCTCAGCAAGCCCTGCCGGAAAGAGATTACGGCCTGAAGCAATCCTGCGGTTTTGCGGCCAGCTCACAAGAAAACGAGTTGAAGACATGAGCTCAGGGGCACTGTAATTCACAAACCTGCAGAGTTATGAATGACAGCTATCGTCCAAAAATGTATTGAAGTAAGTCTTCGAAGAGGACTTGAATGCGGGGCAGAATTTCAGGAAAACGATTTCAGGGGGTAGACTGGAATTGTACTAAAAGCATAGGAAAAGAGGCAGAATGTCGACAACGATGCACTTGGCCAAAAAGGGCGTATGCGTTTTTTCCTGAATATATTCAGGAAAAAACGCATACGCCCTTTTTGGCCAACCAAGCAAGCCTGTAAAGGAAATCTGCACTACAATGAAGTCTCACTGCTCCCCCGGTCAAAAGGGCCATCTGAAAAAAGTGTAAAATCCAGAAAGGCAGGACAGGTCATGGAGAACAGGGAGCCTTGTCATGCTGATGGGCGGGATGTAAATTGCCAACAACCACTCTGGAGAAGTGTATGGTGTTTCAAGAAACACGTAGGAAACAAAGCAACACAGCCTATGTCACTTCGACTTATGGTCCTATAGCTTAGGGAAATTAAAATCAAAAACACACAGCCACCCCAGAGTTTGGGACGGCTCTGTTTACAAGAACCTCGTCTACGGTACAAGTAAAATATCCCAGAAGGCAAAAAATGGATAAAGAAGTTGTGGTACGCACGTACAATGGAATATCACTCAGCAATGAAATCTACTTCATCAGGCCCGTAGCGGCATAATGAGTGGATTCAGGTATGATGATTCTACGAGAAATAAGTCACACAAAAAAGAAACATCATAAGATATGACTAATACACGGAATGTAAACTTGGCTACCCATGAACTGAATTACAAAACAGAACAGGGTCTCAAATTTAGAAAACCAACTTATGCTTGCTTATGGGGAAAGGTGAGTTGGGGTGCTGCATAAAACCAGAGATTGAAATTAGCACAGATACCGTTCCATAAGCCAAATATATAATAGACAAGCCCTACTCCTTGCTCAACGAAACGGACTCAAAGCCTGGGAATATACCTGACAAGTAAGAATCTTAAAACCCATGGATTTATATGTCTCCATAAGGAAATCAAGCGTGTGTACAGCAGCCTAAACGCAGCAGTGAAAATCCGATAAATCCCATTATCAAAATAAATTTCAAAACCAAAACACATTGACAGTGAAATAGAGAGCAATTCTTAAATAATTCATTCAGGGCTTGTGATGCAACCTGGATTTACCACATCTACACCCAGAGCTGGGTGAGATATACGGCTGGACACTTCGGGCTGATAGCATTTGTGAGGTTCGGTGAGCAAACGCAGACCCTTTGAAGTCATACTGCATGGTACCCATTCCATGGTTCCCAGCTCTCCAGGTTTAAGGGATTCTTCCTTCAGCTAAGACATGCATGGGAAACCCAGAGTATTGTCCACCGTGTGATTGGGAAACGTTTTCAAATATATCTCAGTTTTCGAACCCTGGTACTCGGGTTCACCATTCCAGACACTTTACTAACATTTTCCCCACTTGGAGAGTCAGTGCCTTTAACCTCCTGTTTGGCACAGTTTGCAATTTCTACGCAAGATTAACAGGAATAGGGAGAAACAATGAGAGACTAGCTGTAGGTGTCTGCACGGGCAAATGGAACGCTCATTTCCCACCAGGAAGAGGAATTCACCAAAGGCTCAGTGTGCCCTGACGGAAACAGATTAGGGCCTGCAGCAATCCTGCGGTTTTGCGGCCAGCTCACAAGAAAGCGAGTTGAGGAAACGAGCTCAGGGGCACTGTAATTCACAAACCTGCAGAGTTATGAATGACAGCTATCGTCCAAAAATGTATTGAAGTAAGTCTTCGAATAGGACTTGAAAGCGGGGCAGAATTTCAGGAAAACGATTTCAGGGGGTAGACTGGAATTGCACTTAAAGCATAGGAATAGAGGCAGAATGTCGACAATGATGCACTGGCCAAAAAGTGCGTATGCGTTTTTTCCTGAATATATTCAGGAAAAAACGCATACGCCATTTTTGGCCAAGCAAGCAAGCAGGTAAATGAAATCTGCACTACAATGAAGTCTCACTGCCCCCCGGTCAAAAGGGGCATCTGAAAAAGTGTAAAATTCAGAAAGGCAGGACAGGTCATGGAGAACAGGGAGACTTGTTATGCTGATGGGGGGGATGTAAATTGCAAACAGCCACTCTGGAGAAGTGTATGGGGTTTCCTGAAACACGTAGGAAACAAAGCAACGGAGCCTATGTCACTTCCACTTATGGTCCTATAGCTTAGGGAAATTAAAATCAAAAACACACAGCCACCCCAAAGTTTGGGACAGCTCTGTTTACAAGAACGTCGTCTACGGTACAAGTTAAATATCCCAGAATGTGAAAAATGGTTAAAGAAGTTGTGGTACGCACGTACAATGGAATATCACTCACCAATGAAATCTATGTCATCAGGCCCGTCGCGGCATATTGAGTGGATCCAGGTACGATGATTCTAAGTGAAATAAGTCACACAGAAAATGAAACATCATAAGATATCACTAATACACGGAATGTAAACTTGGCTACACATGAACTGAATTACAAAACAGAACAGGGTCTCAAATTTAGAACACCAACTTATGCTTGCTTATGGGGAAAGGTGAGGTGGGGTGCTGCATAAAACCAGAGATAGAAATTAGCACACATACCTTTCCATAAGCCAAATATGTAATAGTCAAGACTTACACCTTGCTCAACGAAATGGACTAAACACACCATATTCAACTCCTAGGATTACACATGACTAGTAAGAATCTTCAAATCCATGGATTTATATGTCTCCGTAAGAGAATCAAGTGTGTGTACAGCTGCATGAAGGCAGCAGAGAAAATCCGATAAATCCCATTATCAAAATAAACTACAAAAACAAACACAATGACAGTGAAATAGAGAGCAATTCTTAAATAATTCATTCAGGGCTTGTGATGCAACCTGGATTTACCACATCTACACCTAGAGCTGAGTGAGACATAAGGTTCGACACTTTGGGCTGATAGCATTGGTGAGGTTCGGTGAGAAAATGCAGGCCATTTGAAGTCATACTGCATGGTACCCATTGCATGGGTCCCACCTCTCCAGGTTTAAGGGATTCTTCCTTCAGGTAAAACACGCATGGGAAACCCAGAATATGGTCCACCGTGTGACCGGGAAACCTTTTTAAATGCATCTCAGTTTTCTTCCCCACATACTCGGTTTTACCATTCCAGACGCTTTACTAACTCTTTCCCCAATTGGAGAGTCAGTGCCTTTAACCTCCTGTTTGGCACAGTTTGGAATTTCTGAGCAAGATGAACAGGAATAGGGAGAACCAATGAGAGATTAGCTGTAGGTGTCTGCACGAGCAAATTTAATGCTCATTTCCCATCAGGAAGAGGAATTAGCCAAAGGCTCAACATGCCGTGCCGGAACCAGATTAGGGCCTGAAGCAATCCTGCGGTTTTGCGGCCAGCTCACAAGAAAGCGAGTTGAAGAATGGAGCTCAGGGGCACTGTAATTCACAAACCTGCAGAGTTATAAATGACAGCTATCGTCCAAAAATATATTGAAGTAAGGCTGCAAAGAGGACTTGAACGCGGGGCAGAATTCCAGGAATACGATTTCAGGAGGTAGATGGGAAGTCCTCTGAAAGTATAGGAGAAGAGGCAGAACTTCGACAATGATGCACTTGGTCAAAAAGGGCATATGCGTTTCTTCCAGGGCCCTCATTAAAGAGGGTAGGAGGCTCCCAGCATGCTTCAGTGGCCAACAGAGGGCCTACGTCGCCAAGGCGACGTGAGCCATCCAGGCAGGAGTGACCTCACATCAGAGCGCCCACCTCACAGAAGGGTAAGGAACCCAGTCATGATCAGACTCTCACCAGAGTGCCCACATAAGCAAGGGGCTGGGAATCAGGCACGAGTGTCCTCACACCCGTGGGGCCACATCATCGAAAGTTGAGGTACCCAGCACATGTGGCCTCAAACCAGAAGACCCACATCACCATGGGTCTCAGAGCGAGGCAGGCAGGATTAACCTCAAAACACATGGCCCATTGTATAAAAAGGTGAGGAATCCAGCAGTTGGAACATCCCAGCAGGCGGCCCAGAGCACCGAGGCTATGGGATCCAGGCAGTGATGAACTCACAACAGAGGGCCCTCATCGTGATACTGTAAGCAACCCAGCCGTTGTGACCTCAGAGCACAAGGCCCACATCCCCATGGGGAAGGGAACCAAGCAGGAGTGTCATCGCACCAGTGGGCACACAACAGAAAATGTGGAGAGCCCAGCAGTTAGGGCCGGACGCCAGAGGGCCCTCATCACTGAGGAGAGGAGGCTCCCAGCAAGCTCCAACTTCTACCAGAGGGCCGACGTCGCCAATGCGGGGTGTGCCAGCCAGGCAGGAGTGACCTCAGAGCAGAGGGCCAACCACACAAAAGTGTGAGGAACCCAAAGAGGATCAGACTCTCACCAGAGGGCCCACATCACCAAGGGAATGGAAACCAGGCAGGAGTGTCCTCACACCAGTGGGGCCACATCACCGAAATGTGACGGACCCAGCACACGTGGCCTCAAACTACAGGACACACATCACCAAGGGGCTGGGAGTGAGGCAGGCAGGAGGAGCCTCAAAACAGAGGGCCCATTGCGTAAAAAAGGTGAGGAATCCCGCAGTTGGAACCTCCCAGCAGGCGGCCAGGAGCAGCGAGGCTATGGGATCCAGGCCTGACTGAACTCAAAACAGAGGGCCCACATTCTGACACTGTGAGCAACCCAGCCGTTGGGACCACAGAGCAGAAAGCCCACATCCCCTAGGGAAGGGACCCTGGCTGGAGTGTACTCACACGACAGGGCGCACATCAGAAAATTTTGGGAGCCCATGAGTTAGGGCCTGACGCCAGAGGGCCCTCATTACCGAGGGGAGGAGACTCCCAGCAGGCACCAACTCCCAACTGAGGGCCCACATCGCCAACGTGACGTGTGCCAGCCAGGCAGGAGTGACCTCACAGCAGAGGGCCCACCTCCCAGAAGTGTGAGGAATCCAGACAGGATCAGACTCTCACAAGAGGGCCCCAATCACCAAGGGGATGGGAACCAGGCAGGAGTGTCCTCACACCAGTGGGGCCACATCAATAAAGGTGAGGAAACCGGTACATGTGGCCTTAAACCAGAGGACCTACATCACAAAGGGGCTGGGAGTGAGTCAGGAAGTAGGAGCATAAAAACACAGGACCCAAAGAATAAAAAAGGTAAGGAATCCAGCAGTAGGAACCTCCCAGCAGTCGGCTCAGAGCACAGAGTCTATGGGATCTAGGCCTGAGTGAACTAACACCAGAGAGACAACATCATGAAACGGTGAACAACACAGGTGTTGGGACCTTAGAGCAGAAGGCCCACATGCCCATGGGGATGGGAACCTGGCAGGAGTGTCCTCGCACCACTTAGCACGTATCAGAAAATGTGGGTACCCAGCAGTTAGGGCCTGACGCTAGAGGGCCCCCATCACCGAGGGGAGGAGGCTCCCAGCAGGCTCCAAGTGCCACAAGAGGGCCGATGTTGCCCAGGTGGGGTGTGCCAGCCAGGCAGGAGTGACCTCACAGCAGAGGGCCCACCTCACAGAAGGGTGAGGAACCCAGCCAGGATCAGACTCTCACCAGAGGGCCCACATCATCAAGGGGATAGGAAGCAGGCAGGAGTGTCCTCACACCAGTGTGGCCACATCATCCAAAGGCGAGGGACCCAGCACACGTGGCCTCACACCAGAGGACACACATCACCAAGGGACTGGGAGTGAGGCAGGCAGGAGGAGTCTCAAAACAGAGGGTCCATAGAAGAAAAAAGGTGAGGAATCCCGCAGTTGGAACCTCCCAGCAGGTGGCCAGGAGCAGCGAGGCTATGGGATCCAGGCCGGAGAGAACTCACAGCAGAGGGCCCTCATCATGAAACTGAGCAACCCACGGTTGGGACCTCAGAGCAGAAGGCCCACATTCCCATGGGGTTGGGAACCTGGCACGAGTGTACTCGAACCACAGGGCGCATATCAGAAAATATTGGGAGCCCAGGAATTAGGGCCTGACGCCAGAGGGCCCTCATTACCGAGGGCAGGAGACCCCCAGCAGGCACCAAATCCCACCAGAGGGCCGACTTCGCCAAGGCGGGGTGTGCCAGCCAGGCAGGAGTGACGTCAGAGAAGAGGGCCCACCTCACAGAAGTGTGAGGAACCCAACCAGGATCAGACTCTCACCGGATGGCCCACATCACCAAGGGGATGGGAACCAGGCAGGAGTGTCCTCACACCAGTGGGGCCACATCAGCCAAAGGTGAGGAACCCAGCACATGTGGCCTCAAACCACAGGACACACATCACCAAGGGGCTGGGAGTGAGGCAGGTGTCCGGAGGGGCACATTTAACTCTAATTTCCCACCAGGAAGAGGAATTAACCAAAGGCTCAGAGTGCCGTGCCAGACCCTGATTATGGCCTAAAGCAAACCTGCGGTTCTGTGGCCAGCTTTCAAGGAAACGAGTTAAGAAAGGAAATCACAGGCACTGTAATTCACAAACCTGCAGAGTTATAAATGACAGCTATTGGCAAAAATATACTGAAGTAAGTCTGCAAAGAGGACTTGAAAACGAGGCAGAATTGCAGGAATCATATTTCAGGAGGTAGATTGGAATTGCGTTTAAAGCATGTGAAAAGCGGCAGATCTTTGACAGTGATGCACTTGGACAAAAGTGCGTAAACATTTTTTCCTGAATATATTCAGGAAAAAACACATATGCCCTTTTTGGCCAACCAAGCACTCGAGCAATGGAAATCCGCACTACAATGAAGTCTCATTTCCCATTCGTCAAAAGGGCCATCTGAAAAATGTGTAAAAACCAGAAACACAGGACAGGCCATGGAGAACAGGGAGCCTTGTTATGCTGATGGGCGGGATGTAAATTGCCAACAGACACTCTGGAGATGTTTATGGTGTATCCTGAAACATCTGAAAAACAAAGCTACAGACCCTAGGGCACTTCCACTTTTGGCCCTATAGCTTAGGAAAATTAAAATCAACAAGACACAGCCAACACCAAATTTAGGGCTGCTGTGTTTACAAGAACCTTGAGTCCAGTACAAATTAAATATCCCAGAAAGAAAAATATGGATAAAGGAGTTGTGCTACTTACGTACAATGGAATATCACTCAGCAATGAAATCAATGTCATCAGGCCTGTAGCAGCAAATTGAGTGGATTTAAGTATGATGATTCTAAGAGAAATATGTCACACAGAGAAAGGTAATTATCATAAGATATCACTAATAGAGAGAGTGTAAACTTGGCTACACATAAACTGAATTCCAAAACCGAACAGAGTCTCACATTTAGATAAAAACTTATGCTTGCTTAAGGGGAAAGTTGAGTTGCGGTGCTGTATAAAACCAGAGATTGAAATTAGCACACATACCGTTCCATAAGCCAAATATGTAATAGACAAGACCTACTCTTTGCTCAACGAAATAGACTCATCCATGGTGTATCACCTCACACCTGTTAGAATGGGCATCATCAGAAAATCTACAAACAACAAATGCTGGAAAGGGTGTGGAGATAAGGAACCCTCTTCCGCTATTGTTGGGAATGAAATTGATACAGTCACTGTGGAGAAAGTTATGGAGTTTCTTATAAAACTAAGAATAGAATTACCATATGATACAGCAGTCCCACTACTGGGCATATACCCAGACAAAACCATAAATCAAAAAGAGACATTCACCGCAATGTTCATTGCATCACTATTTACAATATCCAGGTAATGGAAGCAACCTAAATGCCCACAGACAGACGAATGCATAAAGACGTGGTACATATATAAAATGGAATATTACTAAGCCATAAAAAGGAATGAAATTGGGTCATTTGTAGAGACGTTGATGGATCTAGAGACTGTCATACAGAGTGAAGTAAGTCAGAAAGAGAAAAAGAAATCTTGTCTATTAATGGCTATATGTGGAACCTAGACAAATTGTACAGATGAACCGTTTTGCAAGGCAGAAATAGAGCAACAGATGTAGACAACAAACGTATGGACACCAAGGGGGGAAAGCTGTTGGGGGGTGGTGGTGGGAGGAGTTGAGAGATTGGGATTGGCATGTATACATTTATATGTATAAAATAGATAACCAAAAAGAACCTGCTGTATAAAAAAATAAAATAAAATTCAAATTACAAAAAGTAAAACAGAAAAAATATTCTTCCCTTCACATACATGTATTTATATGAATAAATTATTTCCATGCTTATATCTGTAAATACAAAAAAGAGGAATAAAATCTACCTTGAACCAAAAAAGAAAAAAAAACAGAACCCACCAGCTACACAGAGGAAAACCGTATCAGGGCACTTGCTCCAGTTGTAAACAATTCTGAAGTTGGTCGGTGGTGGGGAATCATCTCCCATTCAGCCAGCAGGCCCCACGCAACAAGCGTCCTCATTGCAAAGCTGGGGGACCGTGCCGAGGCATCTGTGAGTAAACGTGGGCTGAGCCCCAGGCCAGCTGCTGCTGAAATGTTCCCACCCTTCCCAGGTAAAACACCTGAATATGTACAAGGACTTGAAAGCCTAGAGGAAGGGCCATGGAGCCACATGAGCGACAGCATGCCAGCCGACTTGGTGCCTTCAGGCCAGCCAGGATGGTCCTGGTCCTGGGTGCTCTTCTGGAAGCTTTCCATTTCCCTGCCTGAGATACCCCTGCTGTCCCGGCCCCCACTGCTTTCTTCCTCACTCACCTCTGCCCAGGGAGAAATTCCAGCGGCAGGTATGGGTGACACATCCTCTTCTTTAGCAGGTGGCATCTTGGCAACTGCTGCAGAAAGTCCAGCAGAGCCCCACTCACACTGGGCCACCCACAAAGCCGTGGCCTCTCACTCCCTCCCACCAGTCCAGCCCCAAGACTGCTGACAGGGCAGAGAAAATGGCGTCAGGCACAGCTGCAGGGGCTCTTGCTGCCTGGAGCGGTGTTTATATTGATCTGAACCCAGGCACACCTGGGGAGGGCTGGCCGGCACGGTCAGGCTTCCCAGGCCAGCCAATAATCACCCCTCAGGGGCTCACAGTTGCAGAAACTGGAACTTGCTGAATCGGCCAGGTCCAAGGAACAGGTGTGGGCTCCTGAGAGTCAGGATAGACAAGGGGCTGCAGCTCTGGCTTGTTTTCTAATTATATTATCTGGCCCATGAGTGGGAGACAACTTCAAGAAAACCCTCTCCTAATGAGAGGAACCCAGGAGTCAGGGAGAGGAGGGGTGGCTGGTGGGTGGAGACAGAGGCCTGGTGCCCCGGGTGCAGTGGAAGTCTCTGGAACACCAGGTGGAGGGAGGCCACACAGAGTGATGCCCAGGGTCACAGACCTGTCGGAGCTGCTGTTTGTTAGTTCAAGTCCTGCTCTGAGGTGCTCTGTGTCAGATCTGAGTGACAGGTGAGCTGGGAGTGCTCTGCAATTAGGGCGATATGCACGGTTCCTGTGTTCCCAGCCCTGCCATGGTACCTGCAAGGGTAGCTCTGTATCCTGGGAGGGGCCTGACCACGAGAGCCCCGTGGGCTGGGGTGGGGTACCTGCCCAGGTGAGCTCCATATCCTGGGATTGGCCTGACCTCGAGAGCCCCATGGGCTGCTGGAGTCCTGGTAAAGGATGTCAGGACAGTCAGTGAAGCCACCGAGGATATACCTCCAGTAGTTCCTAAATCCTACACCCTGCTGGTCATTCTACCAACCACCAGGACATGGTATTCTGTATTAGTCTTCAATGATGCCTTCTTTTGTATTCTATTAGTCCCAGAGTCACAAGAAATTTTGGCTTGTGAGTGGCAGGACTCAACATACAACTAAAACAATACTTCTGGGCCGTGTTGCCCCAAGGGTTCAAGAATTCCCACACCATCTTTGGGGAAAGCTCAGCTAAAGACCTAAAAGTTCTACCTCTGGAAAAGGAAACACTCCTTCAATATGCAGACGACATTCTGATCGCCAGCCCTACTAAGGAGACCTCTGAACTACCAAGCCAATAAAGGATACAAGTTGTCCAAGAAAAAGCTCAAATATCACAGACTACGGTGACCTGCCTGGGCTTCATTCTCACAGAAGGTCGGAGAAGACCATCCCAGGAAAGGGAAGAAACAATTTACAGCCTTACCCATTTCTAAAACTAGAAGACAGCTTAGGGGTTCCTGGGGAGGCCAGGGTTTGCTGCTTATGGATCCCTAACTACAGTCTACTAGCTTGGCCTCTATATGAAACACTGAAAGGAAAAGGTGATGATCCTTTTGAATAGAATGCAGAAGTGGCCTTTCAAGAATGGAAAGAGCAGTCAATTCAGACCCTTGCCCTGGAACTCCCTAATTTAGCTAAACCCTTTGACCTTTACATTCCTGGTGAACGGTGAATCGCCACTGGAGTATTAGTGCAAAACCTGGGACCACTTGAAATGGAACAATGCAAGAATGCGATCCAGGTAGGATAAACTACGGTCACCAAGGGGCTTGGCCCACCGCCACATCTGGCCAAGATACTGGCAGTATCTGATAACCTGGAAATCAGCAGCCCAAAAGGCCACCTCCCTCCTAAGGGAAAAGGAACCCTCGTGGTGATCCTAACCCCCAACCATGCCCTGAAGTTGCAGGGTTGGCTCCATGGGCACACTGATCTTGAGGGAGGAGGCCCTCCAACTCCAACCTCCATAGAGATAACCGGGGCAAAGGGGCACCATGAGGACTCATGTGAAGGTGTCTGCACATGCAAATTTAACGCTCATTTCCCACAAGGAAGAGGAATTAACCAAAGGCTCAGCATGCCATGCCGGAACTATATTAGGGCCTGAAGCAATCCTTCGGGTTTGTGGCCAGCTCACAAGAAAGCGAGTTGAAGAAAGGAGCTCAGGGGCACTGTAATTCACAATCCTGCAGAGTAATGAATGACAGCTATCGTCCAAAAATGTTTTGAAGTAAGTCTTCGAAGAGGACTTGAAATCGGGGCAGAATTTCAGGAAAACGATTTCAGGGGGTAGAATGGAATTGCACTTAAAGAATAAGATTAGAGGCAGAATGTCGACAATGATGCACTTGGCCAAAAAGGGCGTATGTGTTTTTTCCTGAATATATTCAGGAAAAAACGCATACGCACTTTTTGGCCAACCAAGCAAGCGTGTAAAGGAAATCTGCACTACAATGAAGTCTCACTGCCCCCCGGTCAAAAGGGCCATCTGAAAAAAGTGTAAAATCCAGAAAGGCAGGACAGGTCTTGGAGAACAGGGAGCCTTGTTATGCTGATGGGCGGGATGTAAATTGCCAACAGCCACTCTGGAGAAATGTATGGTGTATCCTGAAACACGTAGGAAACAAAGCAACACAGCCTATGTCACTTCCAATATGGTCCTATAGCTTAGGGTAATTAAAATCACAAACACACAGCCACCCCAAAGTTTGGGATGGCTCTGTTTACAAGAACCTTGTCTACGGTACAAGTTAAATATCCAAGAAAGGAAAAAATGGATAAAGAAATTCTGGTACGCACGTACAATGGAGTATCACTCAGCAAAGAAATCTACGTCTTCAGGCCCATAGCGGCATAATGAGTGGATTCAGGTACGATGATTCTACGAGAAATACGTCACCCAGAAAAAGAAACATCATAATATATAAGTAATACACGGAATGTAAACTTGGCTACACATAAACTGAATTACAAAACAGAACAGGGTCTCAAATTTAGAAAACCAACTTATGCTTGCTAATGGGGAAAGGTGAGTTGGGGTGCTGCATAAAACCAGAGATTGAAATTAGCACAGATACCGTTCCATAAGCCAAATATATAATAGACAAGCCCTACTCCTTGCTCAACGAAATGGACTCAAAGCCTGGGAATATACCTGACAAGTAAGAATCTTAAAACCCATGGATTTATATGTCTCCATAAGGAAATCAAGCGTGTGTACAGCAGCCTAAACGCAGCAGTGAAAATCCGATAAATCCCATTATCAAAATAAATTTCAAAACCAAAACACATTGACAGTGAAATAGAGAGCAATTCTTAAATAATTCATTCAGGGCTTGTGATGCAACCTGGATTTACCACATCTACACCCAGAGCTGGGTGAGATATACGGCTGGACACTTCGGGCTGATAGCATTTGTGAGGTTCGGTGAGCAAACGCAGACCCTTTGTAGTCATACTGCATGGTACCCATTCCATGGTTCCCAGCTCTCCAGGTTTAAGGGATTCTTCCTTCAGCTAAGACATGCATGGGAAACCCAGAGTATTGTCCACCGTGTGATTGGGAAACGTTTTCAAATATATCTCAGTTTTCGAACCCTGGTACTCGGGTTCACCATTCCAGACACTTTACTAACATTCTCCCCACTTGGAGAGTCAGTGCCTTTAACCTCCTGTTTGGCACAGTTTGCAATTTCTACGCAAGATTAACAGGAATAGGGAGAAACAATGAGAGACTAGCTGTAGGTGTCTGCACGGGCAAATGGAACGCTCATTTCCCACCAGGAAGAGGAATTCACCAAAGGCTCAGTGTGCCCTGACGGAAACAGATTAGGGCCTGCAGCAATCCTGCGGTTTTGCGGCCAGCTCACAAGAAAGCGAGTTGAGGAAACGAGCTCAGGGGCACTGTAATTCACAAACCTGCAGAGTTATGAATGACAGCTATCGTCCAAAAATGTATTGAAGTAAGTCTTCGAATAGGACTTGAAAGCGGGGCAGAATTTCAGGAAAACGATTTCAGGGGGTAGACTGGAATTGCACTTAAAGCATAGGAATAGAGGCAGAATGTCGACAATGATGCACTGGCCAAAAAGTGCGTATGCGTTTTTTCCTGAATATATTCAGGAAAAAACGCATACGCCATTTTTGGCCAAGCAAGCAAGCAGGTAAATGAAATCTGCACTACAATGAAGTCTCACTGCCCCCCGGTCAAAAGGGGCATCTGAAAAAGTGTAAAATTCAGAAAGGCAGGACAGGTCATGGAGAACAGGGAGACTTGTTATTCTGATGGGGGGGATGTAAATTGCAAACAGCCACTCTGGAGAAGTGTATGGGGTTTCCTGAAACACGTAGGAAACAAAGCAACGGAGCCTATGTCACTTCCACTTATGGTCCTATAGCTTAGGGAAATTAAAATCAAAAACACACAGCCACCCCAAAGTTTGGGACAGCTCTGTTTACAAGAACGTCGTCTACGGTACAAGTTAAATATCCCAGAATGTGAAAAATGGTTAAAGAAGTTGTGGTACGCACGTACAATGGAATATCACTCACCAATGAAATCTGTGTCATCAGGCCCGTCGCGGCATATTGAGTGGATCCAGGTACGATGATTCTAAGTGAAATAAGTCACACAGAAAATGAAACATCATAAGATATCACTAATACACGGAATGTAAACTTGGCTACACATGAACTGAATTACAAAACAGAACAGGGTCTCAAATTTAGAACACCAACTTATGCTTGCTTATGGGGAAAGGTGAGGTGGGGTGCTGCATAAAACCAGAGATAGAAATTAGCACACATACCTTTCCATAAGCCAAATATGTAATAGTCAAGACTTACACCTTGCTCAACGAAATGGACTAAACACACCATATTCAACTCCTAGGATTACACATGACTAGTAAGAATCTTCAAATCCATGGATTTATATGTCTCCGTAAGAGAATCAAGTGTGTGTACAGCTGCATGAAGGCAGCAGAGAAAATCCGATAAATCCCATTATCAAAATAAACTACAAAAACAAACACAATGACAGTGAAATAGAGAGCAATTCTTAAATAATTCATTCAGGGCTTGTGATGCAACCTGGATTTACCACATCTACACCTAGAGCTGAGTGAGACATAAGGTTCGACACTTTGGGCTGATAGCATTGGTGAGGTTCGGTGAGAAAATGCAGGCCATTTGAAGTCATACTGCATGGTACCCATTGCATGGGTCCCACCTCTCCAGGTTTAAGGGATTCTTCCTTCAGGTAAAACACGCATGGGAAACCCAGAATATGGTCCACCGTGTGACCGGGAAACCTTTTTAAATGCATCTCAGTTTTCTTCCCCTCATACTCGGTTTTACCATTCCAGACGCTTTACTAACTCTTTCCCCAATTGGAGAGTCAGTGCCTTTAACCTCCTGTTTGGCACAGTTTGGAATTTCTGCGCAAGATGAACAGGAATAGGGAGAACCAATGAGAGATTAGCTGTAGGTGTCTGCACGAGCAAATTTAATGCTCATTTCCCATCAGGAAGAGGAATTAGCCAAAGGCTCAACATGCCGTGCCGGAACCAGATTAGGGCCTGAAGCAATCCTGCGGTTTTGCGGCCAGCTCACAAGAAAGCGAGTTGAAGAATGGAGCTCAGGGGCACTGTAATTCACAAACCTGCAGAGTTATAAATGACAGCTATCGTCCAAAAATATATTGAAGTAAGGCTGCAAAGAGGACTTGAACGCGGGGCAGAATTCCAGGAATACGATTTCAGGAGGTAGATGGGAAGTCCTCTGAAAGTATAGGAGAAGAGGCAGAACTTCGACAATGATGCACTTGGTCAAAAAGGGCATATGCGTTTCTTCCAGGGCCCTCATTAAAGAGGGTAGGAGGCTCCCAGCATGCTTCAGTGGCCAACAGAGGGCCTACGTCGCCAAGGCGACGTGAGCCATCCAGGCAGGAGTGACCTCACATCAGAGCGCCCCCCTCACAGAAGGGTAAGGAACCCAGTCATGATCAGACTCTCACCAGAGTGCCCACATAAGCAAGGGGCTGGGAATCAGGCACGAGTGTCCTCACACCCGTGGGGCCACATCATCGAAAGTTGAGGTACCCAGCACATGTGGCCTCAAACCAGAAGACCCACATCACCATGGGTCTCAGAGCGAGGCAGGCAGGATTAACCTCAAAACACATGGCCCATTGTATAAAAAGGTGAGGAATCCAGCAGTTGGAACATCCCAGCAGGCGGCCCAGAGCACCGAGGCTATGGGATCCAGGCAGTGATGAACTCACAACAGAGGGCCCTCATCGTGATACTGTAAGCAACCCAGCCGTTGTGACCTCAGAGCACAAGGCCCACATCCCCATGGGGAAGGGAACCAAGCAGGAGTGTCATCGCACCAGTGGGCACACAACAGAAAATGTGGGGAGCCCAGCAGTTAGGGCCGGACGCCAGAGGGCCCTCATCACTGAGGAGAGGAGGCTCCCAGCAAGCTCCAACTTCTACCAGAGGGCCGACGTCGCCAATGCGGGGTGTGCCAGCCAGGCAGGAGTGACCTCAGAGCAGAGGGCCAACCACACAAAAGTGTGAGGAACCCAAAGAGGATCAGACTCTCACCAGAGGGCCCACATCACCAAGGGAATGGAAACCAGGCAGGAGTGTCCTCACACCAGTGGGGCCACATCACCAAAATGTGACGGACCCAGCACACGTGGCCTCAAACTACAGGACACACATCACCAAGGGGCTGGGAGTGAGGCAGGCAGGAGGAGCCTCAAAACAGAGGGCCCATTGCATAAAAAAGGTGAGGAATCCCGCAGTTGGAACCTCCCAGCAGGCGGCCAGGAGCAGCGAGGCTATGGGATCCAGGCCTGACTGAACTCAAAACAGAGGGCCCACATTCTGACACTGTGAGCAACCCAGCCGTTGGGACCACAGAGCAGAAAGCCCACATCCCCTAGGGAAGGGACCCTGGCTGGAGTGTACTCACACGACAGGGCGCACATCAGAAAATTTTGGGAGCCCATGAGTTAGGGCCTGACGCCAGAGGGCCCTCATTACCGAGGGGAGGAGACTCCCAGCAGGCACCAACTCCCAACTGAGGGCCCACATCGCCAACGTGACGTGTGCCAGCCAGGCAGGAGTGACCTCACAGCAGAGGGCCCACCTCCCAGAAGTGTGAGGAATCCAGACAGGATCAGACTCTCACAAGAGGGCCCCAATCACCAAGGGGATGGGAACCAGGCAGGAGTGTCCTCACACCAGTGGGGCCACATCAATAAAGGTGAGGAAACCGGTACATGTGGCCTTAAACCAGAGGACCTACATCACAAAGGGGCTGGGAGTGAGTCAGGAAGTAGGAGCATAAAAACACAGGACCCAAAGAATAAAAAAGGTAAGGAATCCAGCAGTAGGAACCTCCCAGCAGTCGGCTCAGAGCACAGAGTCTATGGGATCTAGGCCTGAGTGAACTAACACCAGAGAGACAACATCATGAAACGGTGAACAACACAGGTGTTGGGACCTTAGAGCAGAAGGCCCACATGCCCATGGGGATGGGAACCTCGCAGGAGTGTCCTCGCACCACTTAGCACGTATCAGAAAATGTGGGTACCCAGCAGTTAGGGCCTGACGCTAGAGGGCCCCCATCACCGAGGGGAGGAGGCTCCCAGCAGGCTCCAAGTGCCACAAGAGGGCCGATGTTGCCCAGGTGGGGTGTGCCAGCCAGGCAGGAGTGACCTCACAGCAGAGGGCCCACCTCACAGAAGGGTGAGGAACCCAGCCAGGATCAGACTCTCACCAGAGGGCCCACATCATCAAGGGGATAGGAAGCAGGCAGGAGTGTCCTCACACCAGTGTGGCCACATCATCCAAAGGCGAGGGACCCAGCACACGTGGCCTCACACCAGAGGACACACATCACCAAGGGACTGGGAGTGAGGCAGGCAGGAGGAGTCTCAAAACAGAGGGTCCATAGAAGAAAAAAGGTGAGGAATCCCGCAGTTGGAACCTCCCAGCAGGTGGCCAGGAGCAGCGAGGCTATGGGATCCAGGCCGGAGAGAACTCACAGCAGAGGGCCCTCATCATGAAACTGAGCAACCCACGGTTGGGACCTCAGAGCAGAAGGCCCACATTCCCATGGGGTTGGGAACCTGGCACGAGTGTACTCGAACCACAGGGCGCATATCAGAAAATATTGGGAGCCCAGGAATTAGGGCCTGACGCCAGAGGGCCCTCATTACCGAGGGCAGGAGACACCCAGCAGGCACCAAATCCCACCAGAGGGCCGACTTCGCCAAGGCGGGGTGTGCCAGCCAGGCAGGAGTGACGTCAGAGAAGAGGGCCCACCTCACAGAAGTGTGAGGAACCCAACCAGGATCAGACTCTCACCGGATGGCCCACATCACCAAGGGGATGGGAACCAGGCAGGAGTGTCCTCACACCAGTGGGGCCACATCAGCCAAAGGTGAGGAACCCAGCACATGTGGCCTCAAACCACAGGACACACATCACCAAGGGGCTGGGAGTGAGGCAGGTGTCCGGAGGGGCACATTTAACTCTAATTTCCCACCAGGAAGAGGAATTAACCAAAGGCTCAGAGTGCCGTGCCAGACCCTGATTATGGCCTAAAGCAAACCTGCGGTTCTGTGGCCAGCTTTCAAGGAAACGAGTTAAGAAAGGAAATCACAGGCACTGTAATTCACAAACCTGCAGAGTTATAAATGACAGCTATTGGCAAAAATATACTGAAGTAAGTCTGCAAAGAGGACTTCAAAACGAGGCAGAATTGCAGGAATCATATTTCAGGAGGTAGATTGGAATTGCGTTTAAAGCATGTGAAAAGCGGCAGATCTTTGACAGTGATGCACTTGGACAAAAGTGCGTAAACATTTTTTCCTGAATATATTCAGGAAAAAACACATATGCCCTTTTTGGCCAACCAAGCACTCGAGCAATGGAAATCCGCACTACAATGAAGTCTCATTTCCCATTCGTCAAAAGGGCCATCTGAAAAATGTGTAAAAACCAGAAACACAGGACAGGCCATGGAGAACAGGGAGCCTTGTTATGCTGATGGGCGGGATGTAAATTGCCAACAGACACTCTGGAGATGTTTATGGTGTATCCTGAAACATCTGAAAAACAAAGCTACAGACCCTAGGGCACTTCCACTTTTGGCCCTATAGCTTAGGAAAATTAAAATCAACAAGACACAGCCAACACCAAATTTAGGGCTGCTGTGTTTACAAGAACCTTGAGTCCAGTACAAATTAAATATCCCAGAAAGAAAAATATGGATAAAGGAGTTGTGCTACTTACGTACAATGGAATATCACTCAGCAATGAAATCAATGTCATCAGGCCTGTAGCAGCAAATTGAGTGGATTTAAGTATGATGATTCTAAGAGAAATATGTCACACAGAGAAAGGTAATTATCATAAGATATCACTAATAGAGAGAGTGTAAACTTGGCTACACATAAACTGAATTCCAAAACCGAACAGAGTCTCACATTTAGATAAAAACTTATGCTTGCTTAAGGGGAAAGTTGAGTTGCGGTGCTGTATAAAACCAGAGATTGAAATTAGCACACATACCATTCCATAAGCCAAATATGTAATAGACAAGACCTACTCTTTGCTCAACGAAATAGACTCATCCATGGTGTATCACCTCACACCTGTTAGAATGGGCATCATCAGAAAATCTACAAACAACAAATGCTGGAAAGGGTGTGGAGATAAGGAACCCTCTTCCGCTATTGTTGGGAATGAAATTGATACAGTCACTGTGGAGAAAGTTATGGAGTTTCTTATAAAACTAAGAATAGAATTACCATATGATACAGCAGTCCCACTACTGGGCATATACCCAGACAAAACCATAAATCAAAAAGAGACATTCACCGCAATGTTCATTGCATCACTATTTACAATATCCAGGTAATGGAAGCAACCTAAATGCCCACAGACAGACGAATGCATAAAGACGTGGTACATATATAAAATGGAATATTACTAAGCCATAAAAAGGAATGAAATTGGGTCATTTGTAGAGACGTTGATGGATCTAGAGACTGTCATACAGAGTGAAGTAAGTCAGAAAGAGAAAAAGAAATCTTGTCTATTAATGGCTATATGTGGAACCTAGACAAATTGTACAGATGAACCGTTTTGCAAGGCAGAAATAGAGCAACAGATGTAGACAACAAACGTATGGACACCAAGGGGGGAAAGCTGTTGGGGGGTGGTGGTGGGAGGAGTTGAGAGATTGGGATTGGCATGTATACATTTATATGTATAAAATAGATAACCAAAAAGAACCTGCTGTATAAAAAAATAAAATAAAATTCAAATTACCAAAAGTAAAACAGAAAAAATATTCTTCCCTTCACATACATGTATTTATATGAATAAATTATTTCCATGCTTATATCTGTAAATACAAAAAAGAGGAATAAAATCTACCTTGAACCAAAAAAGAAAAAAAAACAGAACCCACCAGCTACACAGAGGAAAACCGTATCAGGGCACTTGCTCCAGTTGTAAACAATTCTGAAGTTGGTCGGTGGTGGGGAATCATCTCCCATTCAGCCAGCAGGCCCCACGCAACAAGCGTCCTCATTGCAAAGCTGGGGGACCGTGCCGAGGCATCTGTGAGTAAACGTGGGCTGAGCCCCAGGCCAGCTGCTGCTGAAATGTTCCCACCCTTCCCAGGTAAAACACCTGAATATGTACAAGGACTTGAAAGCCTAGAGGAAGGGCCATGGAGCCACATGAGCGACAGCATGCCAGCCGACTTGGTGCCTGCAGGCCAGCCAGGATGGTCCTGGTCCTGGGTGCTCTTCTGGAAGCTTTCCATTTCCCTGCCTGAGATACCCCTGCTGTCCCGGCCCCCACTGCTTTCTTCCTCACTCACCTCTGCCCAGGGAGAAATTCCAGCGGCAGGTATGGGTGACACATCCTCTTCTTTAGCAGGTGGCATCTTGGCAACTGCTGCAGAAAGTCCAGCAGAGCCCCACTCACACTGGGCCACCCACAAAGCCGTGGCCTCTCACTCCCTCCCACCAGTCCAGCCCCAAGACTGCTGACAGGGCAGAGAAAATGGCGTCAGGCACAGCTGCAGGGGCTCTTGCTGCCTGGAGCGGTGTTTATATTGATCTGAACCCAGGCACACCTGGGGAGGGCTGGCCGGCACGGTCAGGCTTCCCAGGCCAGCCAATAATCACCCCTCAGGGGCTCACAGTTGCAGAAACTGGAACTTGCTGAATCGGCCAGGTCCAAGGAACAGGTGTGGGCTCCTGAGAGTCAGGATAGACAAGGGGCTGCAGCTCTGGCTTGTTTTCTAATTATATTATCTGGCCCATGAGTGGGAGACAACTTCAAGAAAACCCTCTCCTAATGAGAGGAACCCAGGAGTCAGGGAGAGGAGGGGTGGCTGGTGGGTGGAGACAGAGGCCTGGTGCCCCGGGTGCAGTGGAAGTCTCTGGAAGACCAGGTGGAGGGAGGCCACACAGAGTGATGCCCAGGGTCACAGACCTGTCGGAGCTGCTGTTTGTTAGTTCAAGTCCTGCTCTGAGGTGCTCTGTGTCAGATCTGAGTGACAGGTGAGCTGGGAGTGCTCTGCAATGAGGGCGATATGCACGGTTCCTGTGTTCCCAGCCCTGCCATGGTACCTGCAAGGGCAGCTCTGTATCCTGGGAGGGGCCTGACCACGAGAGCCCCGTGGGCTGGGGTGGGGTACCTGCCCAGGTGAGCTCCATATCCTGGGATTGGCCTGACCTCGAGAGCCCCATGGGCTGCTGGAGTCCTGGTAAAGGATGTCAGGACAGTCAGTGAAGCCACCGAGGATATACCTCCAGTAGTTCCTAAATCCTACACCCTGCTGGTCATTCTACCAACCACCAGGACATGGTATTCTGTATTAGTCTTCAATGATGCCTTCTTTTGTATTCTATTAGTCCCAGAGTCACAAGAAATTTTGGCTTGTGAGTGGCAGGACTCAACATACAACTAAAACAATACTTCCGGGCCGTGTTGCCCCAAGGGTTCAAAAATTCCCACACCATCTTTGGGGAAAGCTCAGCTAAAGACCTAAAAGTTCTACCTCTGGAAAAGGAAACACTCCTTCAATATGCAGACGACATTCTGATCGCCAGCCCTACTAAGGAGACCTCTGAACTACCAAGCCAATAAAGGATACAAGTTGTCCAAGAAAAAGCTCAAATATCACAGACTACGGTGACCTGCCTGGGCTTCATTCTCACAGAAGGTCGGAGAAGCCCATCCCAGGAAAGGGAAGAAACAATTTACAGCCTTACCCATTTCTAAAACTAGAAGACAGCTTAGGGGTTCCTGGGGAGGCCAGGGTTTGCTGCTTCTGGATCCCTAACTACAGTCTACTAGCTCGGCCTCTATATGAAACACTGAAAGGAAAAGGTGATGATCCTTTTGAATAGAATGCAGAAGTGGCCTTTCAAGAATGGAAAGAGCAGTCAATTCAGACCCTTGCCCTGGAACTCCCTAATTTAGCTAAACCCTTTGACCTTTACATTCCTGGTGAACGGTGAATCGCCACTGGAGTATTAGTGCAAAACCTGGGACCACTTGAAATGGAACAATGCAAGAATGCGATCCAGGTAGGATAAACTACGGTCACCAAGGGGCTTGGCCCACCGCCACATCTGGCCAAGATACTGGCAGTATCTGATAACCTGGAAATCAGCAGCCCAAAAGGCCACCTCCCTCCTAAGGGAAAAGGAACCCTCGTGGTGATCCTAACCCCCAACCATGCCCTGAAGTTGCAGGGTTGGCTCCGTGGGCACACTGATCTTGAGTGAGGAGGCCCTCCAACTCCAACCTCCATAGAGATAACCGGGGCAAAGGGGCACCATGACGACTCATGTGAAGGTGTCTGCACATGCAAATTTAACGCTCATTTCCCACAAGGAAGAGGAATTAACCAAAGGCTCAGCATGCCATGCCAGAACTATATTAGGGCCTGAAGCAATCCTTCGGGTTTGTGGCCAGCTCACAAGAAAGCGAGTTGAAGAAAGGAGCTCAGGGGCACTGTAATTCACAAACCTGCATAGTAATGAATGACAGCTATCGTCCAAAAATGTTTTGAAGTAAGTCTTCGAAGAGGACTTGAAATCGGGGCAGAATTTCAGGAAAACGATTTCAGGGGGTAGACTGGAATTGCACTTAAAGAATAAGATTAGAGGCAGAATGTCGACAATGATGCACTTGGCCAAAAAGGGCGTATGCGTTTTTCCTGAATATATTCAGGAAAAAACGCATACGCACTTTTTGGACAACCAAGCAAGCGTGTAAAGGAAATCTGCACTACAATGAAGTCTCACTGCCCCCCGGTCAAAAGGGCCATCTGAAAATAGTGTAAAATACAGAAAGGCAGGACAGGTCTTAGAGAACAGGGAGCCTTGTTATGCTGATGGGCGGGATGTAAATTGCCAACAACCACTCTGGAGAAATGTATGGTGTATCCTGAAACACGTAGGAAACAAAGCAAAACAGCCTATGTCACTTCCAATATGGTCCTATAGCTTAGGGTAATTAAAATCACAAACACACAGCCACCCCAAAGTTTGGGATGTCTCTGTTTACAAGAACCTTGTCTACGGTACAAGTTAAATATCCAAGAAAGGAAAAAATGGATAAAGAAGTTCTGGTACGCACGTACAATGGAATATCACTCAGCAAAGAAATCTACGTCTTCAGGCCCATAGCGGCATAATGAGTGGATTCAGGTACGATGATTCTACGAGAAATACGTCACCCAGAAAAAGAAACATCATAATATATAAGTAATACACGGAATGTAAACTTGGCTACACATAAACTGAATTACAAAACAGAACAGGGTCTCAAATTTAGAAAACCAACTTATGCTTGCTAATGGGGAAAGGTGAATTGAGGTGCTGCATAAAACCAGAGATTGAAATTAGCACAGATACCGTTCCATAAGCCAAATATATAATAGACAAGACCTACTCCTTGCTCAACGAAATGGACTCAACACCCCATATTCAACGCCTTGCAAGATACCTGACAATTAAGAATCTTAAAACCCATGGATTTATATGTCTCCATAAGGAAATAAAGCGTGTGTACAGCGGCCTAAATGCAGCAGTGAAAATCCGATAAATCCCATTATCAAAATAAATTTCAAAAACAAAACACAATGACAGTGAAATAGAGAGCAATTCTTAAATAATTCATTCAGGGCTTGTGATGCAACCTGGATTTACCACATCTACACCCAGAGCTGGGTGAGACATAAGGCTGCACACTTCGGGCTGATAGCATTGGTGAGGTTCGGTGAGCAAACGCAGACCCTTTGAAGTCATACTGCATGGTACCCATTCCATGGGTCCCAACTCTCCAGGTTTAAGGGATTCTTCCTTCAGCTAAAACATGCATGGGAAACCCAGAGTATGGTCCACCGTGTGATTGGGAAACGTTTTCAAATGCATCTCAGTTTTCGAACCCTGGTACTCGGGTTCACCATTCCAGATGCTTTACTAACACTCTCCCCACTTGGAGAGTCAGTGCCTTTAACCTCCTGTTTGGCACAGTTTGCAATTTCTGCGCAAGATGAACAGGAATAGGGAGAACCAATGAGAGACTAGCTGTAGGTGTCTGCACGGGCAAATGGAACGCTCATTTCCCACCAGGAAGAGGAATTAACCAAAGGCTCAGCGTGCCCTGCCGGAAACAGATTAGGGCCTGAAGCAATCCTGCGGTTTTGCGGCCAGATCACAAGAAAGCGCGTTGAGGAAAGGAGCTCAGGGGCACTGTAATTCACAAACCTGCAGAGTTATGAATGACAGCTATCGTCCAAAAATGTACTGAAGTAAGTCTTCGAAGAGGACTGGAAAGCGGGGCAGAATTTCAGGAAAACGATTTCAGGGGGTAGGCTGGAATTGCACTTAAAGCATAGGAAAAGAGGCAGAATGTCGACAATGATGCACTTGGCCAAAAAGGGCGTATGCGTTTTTTCCTGAATATATTCAGGAAAAAACGCATACGCCCTTTTTGACCAACCAGGCCGGCGTGTAAAAGAAATCTGCACTACAGTGAAGTCTCATTGCCCAGTGGTCAAAAGGGCCATCTGAAAAACGTGTAAAATCCAGAAAGGCAGGACAGGTCATGGAGAACAGGGAGCCTTGTCATGCTGATGGGCGGGATGTAAATTGCCAACAGCCACTCTGGAGAAGTGTATGGTGTTTCCTGAAACACGTAGGAAACAAAGCAACACAGCCTATGGCACTTCCACTTATGGTCCTATAGCTTAGGGAAATTAAAATCAAAAACACACAGCCACCCCAAAGTTTGGGACGGCTCTGTTTACAAGAACCTCGTCTACAGTACAAGTTAAATATCGGAGAGAGCAAAAAATGGATAAAGAAGTTGTGGTACGCACGTACAAAGGAATATCACTCAGCAATGAAATCTAAGTCATCAGGCCCGTGGCGGCATAATGAGTGGATTCAGGTATGATGATTCTACGAGAAATAAGTCACACAGAAAAAGAAATATCATAGGATATCATTAAACACGGAATGTAAACTTGCCTACACATGAACTGAATTACAAAACAGAACAGGGTCTCAAATTTAGAAAACCAACTTATGCTTGCATATGGGGAAATGTGAGTTGGGGTGCTGCATAAAACCAGAGAGTGAAATTAGCACAGATACCTTTCCATAAGCTCAATATATAATAGACAAGACCTACTCCTTGCTCAACGAAATGGACTCAACAATCCATATTCAACGCCTCGGAAGATACCTGACAAGTAAGAATCTTAAATCCCATGGATTTATATGTCTCCATAAGGAAATCAAGCGTGTGTACAGCGGCCTAAACGCAGCAGTGAAAATCCGATAAGTCCCATTATCAAAATAAATTTCAAAAACAAAACACAATGACAGTGAAATAGAGAGCAATTCTTAAATAATTCATTCAGGGCTTGTGATGCAACCAGGATTTACAACATCTACACCGAGAGCTGGGTGAGACGTAAGGCTGGACACATCGGGCTGATAGCATTGGTGAGGTTCGGTGAGCAAACGCAGACCCTTTGAAGTCATACTGCACGGTACCCATTCCATGGGTCCCAACTCTCCACGTTTAAGAGATTCTTCCTTCAGCTAAAACATGCATGGGAAACCCAGATTATGGTCCACCGTGTGATTGGGAAACGTTTTCAAATGCATCTCAGTTTTCGAACCCTGGTACTCGGGTTCACCATTCCAGATGCTTTACTAACACTCTCCCCACTTGGAGAGTCAGTGCCTTTAACCTCCTGTTTGGCACAGTTTGCAATTTCTGCGCAAGATGAACAGGAATAGGGAGAACCAATGAGAGACTAGCTGTAGGTGTCTGCACTGGCAAATGGAACGCTCATTTCCCACCAGGAAGTGGAATTAACCAAAGGCTCAGCATGCCCTGCCAGAAACAGATTAGCGCCTTAAGCAATCCTGCGGTTTTGCAGCCAGCTCACAAGAAAGTGAGTTGAAGAAAGGAGCTCAGGGCCACTGAAATTCACAAACCTGCAGAGTTATGAATGACAGCTATCGTCCAAAAATGTATTGAAGTAAGTCTTCGAAAAGAAGTTGAAACCGGGGCAGAATTTCAGGAAAACGATTTCAGGGGATAGACTGGAATTGCACTTAAAGCATAGGAAAAGAGGCAGAATGTCCACAATGATGCACTTGGCCAAAAAGTGCGTATGCGTTTTTTCCTGAATATATTCAGGAAAAAACACATACGCACTTTTTAGCCAACCAAGCAGGCGTGTAAAGGAAATCTGCACTACAATGAAGTCTCACTGCCCCCCGGTCAAAAGGGCCATCTTTAAAAAGTGTAAAATCTTGAAAGGCAGGACAGGTCATGGAGAACAGGGAGCCTAGTTATGCTGATGTTCGGGATATAAATTGCCAACAGCCAGTCTGGAGAAGTGTATAGTGTTTCCTGAAACACGTAGGCAACAAATCAACACAGCCTATGGCACTTCCACTTATGGTCCTATAGCTTAGGGAAATTAAAATCAAAAACACACAGCCACCCCAAAATTTGGGACGGCTCTGTTTACAAGAACGTCGTCTATGCTACAAGTTAAATATCCGAGAAAGCAAAAAATGGATAAAGAAGTTGTGATACGCACGTACAATGGAATATCACTCAGCAATGAAATCTACGTCATCAGGCCCGAAGCGCCATAATGAGTGGATTCAGTTACGATGATTCTACGAGAAATAAGTCACACAGAAAAAGAAACATCATAAGATATGACTAATACACGGAATGTAAACTTGGCTACACATGAACTGAATTACAAAACAGAAAATGGTCTCAAATTGAGAAAATCAACTTATGCTTGCTGATGCGGAAAGTTGAGTTGGGGTGCTGCATAAAACCAGAGATTGAAATTAGCACAGATACCGTTCCATAAGCCAAATATATAATAGACAAGACCTACTCCTTGCTCAACGAAAAGGACGCAACGCCTGGGACTATACCTCACAAGTAAGAATCTTAAAATCCATGGATTTATATGTCTCCATAAGGAAGTCAAGCGTGTGTACAGCGGCCTAAATGCAGCAGTGAAAATCCGATAAATCCCATTATCAAAATAAATTTCAAATACAAAACACAATGACAGTGAAATAGAGAGCAATTCTTAAATAATTCATACAGGGATTGTGATGCAACCTGGAATTACCACATCTACACCCAGAGCTGGGTGAGACATAAGGCTGGACCCTTCGGGCTGAAAGCATTGGTGAGGTTCGGTGAGCAAACGCAGACCTCTTGAAGTCATACTGCATGGTACCCATTCCAAGGGTCCCAACTCTCCAGGTTTAAGGGATTCTTCCTTGAGCTAAAGCATGCATGGGAAACCCAGAGCATGGTCCACCATGTGATTGGGAAACGTTTTCAAATGCATCTCAGTTTTCGTCCCCTGGTACTCGGGTTCACCATTCCAGACGCTTTAGTAACACTCTCCCCACTTGGAGAGTCAGTGCCTTTAACCTCCTGTTTGGCACAGTATGCAATTTCTGCGCAAGATGAACAGGCATAGGGAGAACCAATGAGAGACTAGCTATTAGTGTCTGCACGGGCAAATTGAACGATCATTTCCCACCAGGAAGAGGAATTAACCAAAGGCTCAGCATGCCCGGCCGGAAACATATTAGGGCCTGAAGCAATCCTGCGGTTTTGTGGCCAGCTCACAAGAAAAGGAGTTGAAGAAAGGAGCTCAGGGGAACTGTAATTCACAAACCTGCAGAGTTATGAATGACAGCTATCGTCCAAAAATATATTGAAGTAAGTCTTCGAAGAGGACTTGAAAGCGGGGCAGAATTTCAGTAAAACGATTTCAGGGGGTAGACTGGAATTGCACTTAAAGCATAGGAAAAGAGGCAGAATGTCAACAATGATGCACTTGGCCAAAAAGGGCGTATGCGTTTTTTCCTGAATATATTCAGGAAAAAACGCATACGCACTTTTTGGCCAACCAAGCAAGCGTGTAAAGGAAATCTGCACTACAATGAAGTCTCACTGCCCCCCAGTCAAAAGGGCCATCTGAAAAAAGTGTAAAATCCAGAAAGGCAGGACAGGTCTTGGAGAACAGGGAGTCTTGTTATGCTGATGGGCGGGATGTAAATTGCCAACAGCCACTCTGGGGAAATGTATGGTGTATCCTGAAACACGTAGGAAACAAAGCAACACAGCCTATGTCACTTCCACTTATGGTCCTATAGCTTAGGGAAATTAAAATCACAAACACAGAGCCACCCCAAAGTTTGGGATGGCTCTGTTTACAAGAACGTTGTCTACGGAACAAGTTAAATATCCGAGAAAGGCAAAAATGGATAAAGAAGTTCTGGTACGCACGTACAATGGAATATCACTCAGCAATGAAATCTACGTCTTCACTCCCATAGCGGCATAATGAGTGGATTCAGGTATGTTGATTCTACGAGAAATAAGTCACACAGAAAAAGAAACATCATAATATATCAGTAATACACGGAATGTAAACTTGGCTACACATAAACTGAATTACAAAACAGAACAGGGTCTCAAATTTAGAAAACCAACTTATGCTTGCTTATGGGGAAAGGTGAGTTGGGGTGCTGCATAAAACCAGAGATTGAAATTAGCACAGATACCGTTCCATAAGCCAAATATACAATAGACAAGCCCTACTCCTTGCTCAACAAAATGGACTCAACACCCCATATTCAACGCCTGGCAAGATACCTGACAAGCAAGAATCTTAAAACCCATGGATTTATATGTCTCCATAAGGGAATCAAGCGAGTGTACAGCGGCCTAAATGCAGCAGTGAAAATCCGAAAAATCCCATTATCAAAATAAATTTCAAAAACAAAACACAATGACAGTGAAATAGAGAGCAATTCTTAAATAATTCATTCAGGGCTTGTGATGCAACCTGGATTTGCCACATCTACACCCAGAGCTGGGTGAGACATAAGGCTGGGCACTTCGGGCTGATAGCATTGGTGAGGTTCGGTGAGCAAACGCAGACCCTTTGAAGTCATACTGCATGGTACCCATTCCATGGGTCCCAACTCTCCAGGTTTAAGGGATTCTTCCTTCAGCTAAAACATGAATGGGAAACCCAGACTATCGTCCACCGTGTGATTGGGAAACGTTTTCAAATGCATCTCAGTTTTCGTCCCCTGGTACTCGGGTTCACCATTCCAGACGCTTTACTAACACTCTCCCCACTTGGAGAGTCAGTGCATTTAACCTCCGGTTTGGCACAGTTTGCAATTTCTGCGCAAGATGAACAGGCATAGGGAGAACCAATGAGAGACTAGCTGTTGGTGTCTTCACGGGCAAATTGAACGCTCATTTCCCACCAGGAAGAGGAATTAACCAAAGGCTCAGCGTGCCATGCCGGAAACATATTAGGGCCTGAAGCAATCCTGCGGTTTTGCGGCCAGCTCACAAGAAAACGAGTTGAAGAAAGGAGCTCAGGGGCACTGTAATTCACAAACCTGCAGAGTTATGAATGACAGCTATCGTCCAAAAATGTACTGAAGTAAGTCTTCAAAGAGGACTTAAAAGCGGGGCAGAATTTCAGGAAAACGATTTCAGGGGGTAGACTGGAATTGCACTTAAAGCGTAGGAAAAGAGGCAGAATGTCAACAATGATGCACTTGGCCAAAAAGGGCGTATGCGTTTTTTCCTGAATATATTCAGGAAAAAACGCATACGCCCTTTTTGGCCAACCAAGCAAGCGTGTAAAGGAAATCTGCACTACAATGAAGTCTCACTGCCCCCCGGTCAAAAGGGCCATCTGAAAAAAGTGTAAAATCCAGAAAGACAGGACAGGTCATGGAGTACAGGGAGACTTGTTATGCTGATGGGCGGGATGTAAATTGCCAACAGCCACTCTGGAGAAATGTATGGTGTATCCTGAAACACGTAGGAAACAAAGCAACACAGCCTATGTCACTTCCACTTATGGTCCTATAGCTTAGGGAAATTAAAATCAAAAACACACAGCCACCCCAGAGTTTGGGACGGCTCTGTTTACAAGAACCTCGTCTATGGTACAAGTAAAATATCCCAGAAAGCAAAAAATGGATAAAGAAGTTGTGGTACGCACGTACAATGGAATATCACTCAGCAATGAAATCTACGTCATCAGGCCCGTAGCGGCATGAGTGGATTCAGGTACGATGATTCTACGAGAAATAAGTCACACAGAAAAAGAAACATCATAAGATATCACTAATACACGGAATGTAAAGTTGGATACACATGAACTGAATTACAAAACAGAACAGGGTCTCAAATTTAGAAAACCAACTTATGCTTGCTTATGGGGAAAGGTGAGTTGGGGTGCTGCATAAAACCAGAGATTGAAATTAGCACAGATACCGTTCCATAAGCCAAATATATAATAGACAAGCCCTACTCCTTGCTCAACGAAATGGACTCAACACCCCATATTCAACGCCTGGCAAGATACCTGACAAGTAAGAATCTTAAAACCCATGGATTTATATGTCTCCATAAGGAAATCAAGCGTGTGTACAGCGGCCTAAAGGCAGCAGTGAAAATCCGATAAATCCCATTATCAAAATAAATTTCAAAAACAAAACACAATGACAGTGAAATAGAGAGCAATTCTTAAATAATTCATTCAGGGCTTGTGATGCAACCTGGATTTCCCACATCTACACCCAGAGCTGGGTGAGACATAAGGCTGGGCACTTCGGGCTGATAGCATTGGTGAGGTTCGGTGAGCAAACGCAGACACTTTGAAGTCATACTTCATGGTACCCATTCCACGGGTCCAAACTCTCCAGGTTTAAGGGATTCTTCCTTCAGCTAAAACATGCATGGGAAACCCATAGTATGGTCCACGGTGTGATTGGGAAACGTTTTCAAATGCATCTCAGTTTTCGTCCCCTGGTACTTGGTTTCACCATTCCAGACGCTTTACTAACACTCTCCCCACTTGGAGAGTCAGTGCCTTTAACCTCCTGTTTGGCACAGTTTGCAATTTCTGCGCAAGATGAACAGGCATAGGGAGAACCAATGAGAGACTAGCTGTTGGTGTCTGCACGGGCAAATTGAACGCTCATTTCCCACCAGGAAGAGGAATTAACCAAAGGCTCAGCGTGCCATGCCGGAAACAGATTAGGGCCTGAAGCAATCCTGCGGTTTTGCGGCCAGCTCACAAGAAAACGAGTTGAAGAAAGGAGCTCAGGGGCACTGTAATTCACAAACCTGCAGAGTTATGAATGACAGCTATCGTCCAAAAATGTACTGAAGTAAGTCTTCAAAGAGGACTTGAAAGCGGGGCAGAATTTCAGGAAAACGATTTCAGGGGGTAGACTGGAATTGCACTTAAAGCATATGAAAAGAGGCAGAATGTTGACAATGATGCACTTGGCCAAAAAGGGCGTATGCGTTTTTTCCTGAATATATTCAGGAGAAAACGCATACGCCCTTTTTGGCCAACCAAGCAAGCGTGTAAAGGAAATCTGCACTACAATGAAGTCTCACTGCCCCCCGGTCAAAAGGGCCATCTGAAAAAAGAGTAAAATCCAGAAAGACAGGACAGGTCATGGAGAACAGGGAGCCTTGTTATGCTGATGGGCGGGATGTAAATTGCCAACAGCCACTCTGGAGAAATGTATGGTGTATCCTGAAACACGTAGGAAACAAAGCAACACAGCCTATGTCACTTCCACTTATGGTCCTATAGCTTAGGGAAATTAAAATCAAAAACACACAGCCACCCCAGAGTTTGGGATGGCTCTGTTTACAAGAACCTTGTCTACGGTACAAGTTAAATATCCGAGAAAGGAAAAAATGGATAAAGAAGTTCTGGTACGCACGTACAATGGAATATCAGTCAGCAATGAAATCTACGTCTTCAGGCCCATAGCGGCATAATGAGTGGATTCAGGTACGATGATTCTACGAGAAATAAGTCACACAGAAAAAGAAACATCATAATATATCAGTAATACACGGAATGTAAACTTGGCTACACATAAACTGAATTACAAAACAGAACAGGGTCTCAAATTTAGAAAACCAACTTATGCTTGCTTATGGGGAAAGGTGAGTTGGGGTGCTGCATAAAACCAGAGATTGAAATTAGCACAGATACCGTTCCATAAGCCAAATATATAATAGACAAGCCCTACTCCTTGCTCAACGAAATGGACTCAACACCCCATATTCAACGCCTGGCAAGATACCTGACAAGTAAGAATCTTAAAACCCATGGATTTATATGTCTCCATAAGGAAATCAAGCGTGTGTACAGCGGCCTAAAGGCAGAAGTGAAAATCCGATAAATCCCATTATCAAAATAAATTTCAAAAACAAAACACAATGACAGTGAAATAGAGAGCAATTCTTACATAATTCATTCAGGGCTTGTGATGCAACCTGGATTTCCCACATCTACACCCAGAGCTGGGTGAGACATAAGGCTGGACACTTCGGGCTGATAGCATTGGTGAGGTTCGGTGAGCAAACGCAGACCCTTTGAAATCATACTGCATGGTACCCATTCCATGGGTCCCAACTCTCCAGGTTTAAGGAATTCTTCCTTCAGCTAAAACATGCATGGGAAACCCAGACTATCGTCGGCCGTGTGACTGGGAAACGTTTTCAAATGCATCTCAGTTTTCGTCCCCTGGTACTCGGGTTCACCATTCCAGACGCATTACTAACACTCTCCCCACTTGGAGAGTCAGTGCCTTTAACCTCCTGTTTGGCACAGTTTGCAATTTCTGCGCAAGATGAACAGGCATAGGGAGAACCAATGAGAGACTAGCTGTTGGTGTCTGCACGGGCAAATGGAACGATCATTTCCCACCAGGAAGAGGAATTAACCAAAGGCTCAGCGTGCCATGCCGGAAACAGATTAGGGCCTGAAGCAATCCTCCGGTTTTGCGGCCAGCTCAGAAGAAAAAGAGTTGAAGAAAGGAGCTCAGGGGCACTGTAATTCACAAACCTGCAGAGTTATGAATGACAGCTATCGTCCAAAAATGTACTGAAGTAAGTCTTCAAAGAGGACTTGAAAGCGGGGCAGAATTTCAGGAAAACGATTTCAGGGGGTAGACTGGAATTGCACTTAAAGCATAGGAAAAGAGGCAGAATGTCGACAATGATGCACTTGGCCAAAAAAGGCGTATGCGTTTTCTCCTGAATATATTCAGGAAAAAACGCATACGCCCTTTTTGGCCAACCAAGCAAGCGTGTAAAGGAAATCTGCACTACAATGAAGTCTCACTGCCCCCCGGTCAAAAGGGCCATCTGAAAAAAGTGTAAAATCCAGAAAGGCAGGACAGGTCTTGGAGAACAGGGAGCCTTGTTATGCTGATGGGTGGGATGTAAAGTGCCAACAGCCACTCTGGAGAAATGTATGGTGTATCCTGAAACACGTAGGAAACAAAGCAACACAGCCTATGTCACTTCCACTTATGGTCCTATAGCTTAGGGAAATTAAAATCAAAAACACACAGCCACCCCAAAGTTTGGGATGGCTCTGTTTACAAGAACCTCGTCTACGGTACAAGTAAAATATCCCAGAAAGTAAAAAATGGATAAAGAAGTTGTGGTACGCACGTACAATGGAATATCACTCAGCAATGAAATCTACGTCATCAGGCCCGTAGCGGCATAATGAGTGGATTCAGGTACGATGATTCTACGAGAAATAAGTCACACAGAAAAAGAAACATCATAAGATATCACTAATACACGGAATGTAAATTTGGCTACCCATGAACTGAATTACAAAACAGAACAGGGTCTCAAATTTAGAAAACCAACTTATGCTTGCTTATGGGGAAAGGTGAGTTGGGGTGCTGCATAAAACCAGAGATTGAAATTAGCACAGATACTGTTCCATAAGCCAAATATATAATAGACAAGCCCTACTCCTTGCTCAACGAAATGGACTCAACACCCCATATTCAACGCCTGGCAAGATACCTGACAAGTAAGAATCTTAAAACCCATGGATTTATATGTCTCCATAAGGAAATCAAGCGTGTGTACAGCGGCCTAAAGGCAGCAGTGAAAATCCGATAAATCCCATTATCAAAATGAATTTCAAAAACAAAACACAATGACAGTGAAATAGAGAGCAATTCTTAAATAATTCATTCAGGGCTTGTGATGCAACCTGGATTTACCACATCTACACCCAGAGCTGGATGAATCATAAGGCTGGACACTTCGGGCTGATAGCATTGGTGAGGTTCGGTGAACAAACGCAGACCCTTTGAAGTCATACTGCATGGTACCCATTCCATGGGTCCCAACTCTCCAGGTTTAAGGGATTCTTCCTTCAGCTAAAACATGCATGGGAAACCCAGAGTATGGTCCACCATGTGATTGGGAAACGTTTTCAAATGCATCTCAGTTTTCGACCCTGGTACTCGGGTTCAACATTTGAACGCTTTACTAACACTCTCCCCACTTGGAGAGTCAGTGCCTTTAACCTCCTGTTTGGCACAGTTTGCAATTTCTGCGCAAGATGAACAGGCATAGGGAGAACCAATGAGAGACTAGCTGTTGGTGTCTGCACGGGCAAACTGAACGCTCATTTCCCACCAGGAAGGGGAATTAACCAAAGGCTCAGCGTGCCATGCCGGAAACATATTAGGGCCTGAAGCAATCCTGCGGTTTTGCGGCCAGCTCACAAGAAAACGAGTTGAAGAAAGGAGATCAGGGGCACTGTAATTCACAAACCTGCAGAGTTATGAATGACAGCTATCGTCCAAAAATGTACTGAAGTAAGTCTTCAAAGAGGACTTGAAAGCGGGGCAGAATTTCAGGAAAACGATTTCAGGGGGTAGACTGGAATTGCACTTAAAGCATAGGAAAAGAAGCAGAATGTCGACAATGATGCACTTGGCCAAAAAGGGCGTATGCGTTTTTTCCTGAATATATTCAGGAAAAAACGCATACGCACTTTTTGGCCAACCAAGCAAGAGTGTAAAGGAAATCTGCACTACAATGAAGTCTCACTGCCCCCCGGTCAAAAGGGCCATCTGAAAAAAGAGTAAAATCCAGAAAGACAGGACAGGTCATGGAGAACAGGGAGCCTTGTTATGCTGATGGGCGGGATGTAAATTGCCAACAGCCACTCTGGAGAAATGTATGGTGTATCCTGAAACACGTAGGAAACAAAGCAACACAGCCTATGTCACTTCCACTTATGGTCCTATAGCTTAGGGAAATTAAAATCAAAAACACAGAGCCACCCCAAAGTTTGGGATGGCTCTGTTTACAAGAACCTTGTCTACGGTACAAGTTAAATATCCGAGAAAGGAAAAAATGGATAAAGAAGTTCTGGTACGCACGTACAATGGAATATCAGTCAGCAATGAAATCTACGTCTTCAGGCCCATAGCGGCATAATGAGTGGATTCAGGTACGATGATTCTACGAGAAATAAGTCACACAGAAAAAGAAACATCATAATATATCAGTAATACACGGAATGTAAACTTGGCTACACATAAACTGAATTACAAAACAGAACAGGGTCTCAAATTTAGAAAACCAACTTATGCTTGCTTATGGGGAAAGGTGAGTTGGGGTGCTGCATAAAACCAGAGATTGAAATTAGCACAGATACCGTTCCATAAGCCAAATATATAATAGACAAGACCTACTCCTTGCTCAACGAAATGGACTCAACACCCCATATTCAACGCCTGGCAAGATACCTGACAAGTAAGAATCTTAAAACCCATGGATTTATATGTCTCCATAAGGAAATCAAGCGTGTGTACAGCGGCCTAAAGGCAGCAGTGAAAATCCGATAAATCCCATTATCAAAATAAATTTCAAAAACAAAACACAATGACAGTGAAATAGAGAGCAATTCTTAAATAATTCATTCAGGGCTTGTGATGCAACCTGGATTTCCCTCATCTACACCCAGAGCTGGGTGAGACATAAGGCTGGACACTTCGGGCTGATAGCATTGGTGAGGTTCGGTGAGCAAACGCAGACCCTTTGAAGTCATACTTCATGGTACCCATTCCATGGGTCCCAACTCTCTAGGTTTAAGGGATTCTTCCTTCAGCTAAAACATGCATGGGAAACCCAGACTATCGTCCGCTGTGTTATTGGGAAACGTTTTCAAATGCATCTCAGTTTTCGTCCCCTGGTACTTGGTTTCACCATTCCAGACGCTTTACTAACACTCTCCCCACTTGGAGAGTCAGTGCCTTTAACCTCCTGTTTGGCACAGTTTGCAATTTCTGCGCAAGATGAACAGGCATAGGGAGAACCAATGAGAGACTAGCTGTTGGTGTCTGCACGGGCAAATTGAACGCTCATTTCCCACCAGGAAGAGGAATTAACCAAAGGCTCAGCGTGCCATGCCGGAAACAGATTAGGGCCTGAAGCAATCCTGCGGTTTTGCGGCCAGCTCACAAGAAAACGAGTTGAAGAAAGGAGCTCAGGGGCACTGTAATTCACAAACCTGCAGAGTTATGAATGACAGCTATCGTCCAAAAATGTACTGAAGTAAGTCTTCAAAGAGGACTTGAAAGCGGGGCAGAATTTCAGGAAAACGATTTCAGGGGGTAGACTGGAATTGCACTTAAAGCATAGGAAAAGAGGCAGAATGTCGACAATGATGCACTTGGCCAAAAAGGGCGTATGCGTTTTTTCCTGAATATATTCAGGAAAAAACGCATACGCACTTTTCGGCCAACCAAGCAAGCGTGTAAAGGAAATCTGCACTACAATGAAGTCTCACTGCCCCCCGGTCAAAAGGGCCATCTGAAAAAAGTGTAAAATCCAGAAAGGCAGGACAGGTCATGGAGAACAGGGAGCCTTGTCATGCTGATGGGCGGATTTAAATTGCCAACAGTCACTCTGGAAAAGTGTATGGTGTTTCCTGAAACACGTAGGAAACAAAGCAACACAGCCTATGTCACTTCCACTTATGGTCCTATAGCTTAGGGAAATTAAAATCAAAAACACACAGCCACCCCAAAGTTTGGGATGGCTCTGTTTACAAGAACCTCATCTACGGTAGCAGTTAAATATCCGAGAAAGGAAAAAATGGATAAAGAAGTTCTGGTACGCACGTACAATGGAATATCACTCAGCAATGAAATCTACGTCATCAGGACCGTAGCGGCATAATGAGTGGATTCAGGTACGATGATTCTATGAGAAATAAGTCAGACAGAAAAAGAAACATCATAAGTTATCACTAATACACGGAATGTAAACTTGGCTACCCATGAACTGAATTACAAAACAGAACAGGGTCTCAATTTTAGCAAACCAACTTATGCTTGCTTATGGGGAAAGGTCAGTTGGGATGCTGCATAAAACCAGAGATTGAAATTAGCACAGATACCGTTCCATAAGCCAAATATATAATAGACAAAACCTACTCCTTGCTCAACGAAATGGACTCAACACCCTATATTCAACGCCTGGGAAGATACCTGACAAGTAAGAATCTTAAAACCCATGGATTTATATGTCTCCATAAGGAAATCAAGCGTGTGTACAGTGGCCTAAAAGCAGCAGTGTAAATCCGATAAATCCCATTATCAAAATGAATTTCAAAAACAAAACACAATGACAGTGAAATAGAGAGCAATTCTTAAATAATTCATTCAGGGCTTGTGATGCAACCTGTATTTACCACATCTACACCCAGAGCTGGATGAGACATAAGGCTGGACACTTCGGGCTGATAGCATTGGTGAGGTTCGGTGAGCAAACGCAGACCCTTTGAACTCATACTGCATGGTACCCATTCCATGGATCCCAACTCTCCAGGTTTAAGGGATTCTTCCTTCAGCTAAAACATGCATGGGTAACCCAGAGTATGGTCCACTGTGTGATTGGGAAACGTTTTCAAATGCATCTCAGTTTTCGTCCCCTGGTACTCGGGTTCAACATTTGAACGCTTTACTAACACTCTCCCCACTTGGAGAGTCAGTGCCATTAACCTCCTGTTTGGCACAGTTTGCAATTTCTGTGCAAGATGAACAGGAATAGGGAGAAGCAATGAGAGACTAGCTGTAGGTGTCTGCACGGGCTAATGGAACGCTCATTTCCAACCAGGAAGAGGAATTAACCAAAGGCTCAGCGTGCCCTGCCGGAAAATGATTAGGGCCTGAAGCAATCCTGCGGTTTTGCAGCCAGCTCACAAGAAAGCGAGTTGAAGAAATGAGCTCAAGGGGGCTGTACTTCACAAACTTGCAGAGTTATGAATGACAGCTATCGTCCAAAAATATATTTAAGTAAGTCTTCGAAGAGGACTTGAAAGCGGGGCAGAATTTCAGGAAAACGATTTCAGGGGGTAGACTGGAATTGTACTAAAAGCATAGGAAAAGAGGCAGAATGTCGACAATGATGCACTTGGCCAAAAAGGGCGTATGCGTTTTTTCCTGAATATATTCAGGAAAAAACGCATACGCCCTTTTTGGCCAACCAAGCAAGCGTGTAATGGAAATCTGCACTACAATGAAGTCTCACTGCCCCCCGGTCAAAACGGCCATCTGAAAAAAATGTAAAATCCAGAAAGTCAGGACAGGTCATGGAGAACAGGGAGCCTTGTCATGCTGATGGGCGGGATGTAAATTGCCAACAACCACTCTGGAGAAGTGTATGGTGTTTCCAGAAACACGTAGGAAACAAAGCAACACAGCCTATGGCACTTCCACTTATGGTCCTATAGCTTAGGGAAATTAAAATCACAAACACACAGCCACCCCAAAGTTTGGGATGGCTCTGTTTACAAGAACCTTGTCTATGGTACAAGTTAAATATCCGAGAAAGGAAAAAATTGATAAGGAAGTTCTGGTACGCACGTACAATGAAATATCACTCAGCAATGAAATCTACGTCTTCAGGCCCGTAGCGGCATAATGAGTGGATTCAGGTACGATGATTCTACGAGAAATACGTCACACAGAAAAAGAAACATCATAATATATCAGTAATACACGGAATGTAAACTTGGCTACACATGAACTGAAGTACAAAACAGAACAGGGTCTCAAATTTCGAAAACCAACTTATGCTTGCTTATGGGGAAAGGTGAGTTGGGGTGTTGCATAAAACCAGAGATTGAAATTAGCACAGATACCGTTGCATAAGCCAAATATATAATAGAAAAGACCTACTCCTTGCTCAACGAAATGGACTCAACACCCCATATTCAACGCCTTGCAAGATACCTGACAAGTAAGAATCTTAAAACCCATGGATTTATATGTCTCCATAATGAAATCAAGCGTGTGTACAACGGGCTAAATGCAGCAGTGAAAATCCGATAAATCCCATTATCAAAATAAATTTCAAAGACAAAACACAATGACAGTGAAATAGAGAGCAATTCTTAAATAATTCATTCAGGGCTTGTGATGCAACCTGGATTTACCACATCTACACCCAGAGCTGGGTGAGACATAAGGCTGGACACTTCAGGCTGATAGCATTGGTGAGGTTCGGTGAGCAAACGCAGACCCTTTGAAGTCATACTGCATGGTACCCATTCCATGGGTCCCAACTCTCCAGGTTTAAGGGATTCTTCCTTCAGCTAAAACATGCATGGGAAACCCACAGTACAGTGCACTGTGTGACCGGGAAACGTTTTCAAATGCATCTCAGTTTTCGTCCCCTGGTACTCGGGTTCACCATTCCAGACGCTTTACTAACACTCTCCCCACTTGGAGAGTCAGTGCCATTAACCTCCTGTTTGTCACAGTTTGCAATTTCTGCGCAAGATGTACAGGAATAGGGAGAACCAATGAGAGACTAGCTGTAGGTGCCTGCACGGGCAAAAGGAACGCTCATTTCCGACCAGGAAGAGGAATTAAACAAAGGCTCAGCAAGCCCTGCCGGAAAGAGATTATGGCCTGAAGCAATCCTGCGGTTTTGCGGCCAGCTCACAAGAAAACGAGTTGAAGACATGAGCTCAGGGGCACTGTAATTCACAAACCTGCAGAGTTATGAATGACAGCTATCGTCCAAAAATGTATTGAAGTAAGTCTTCGAAGAGGACTTGAATGCGGGGCAGGATTTCAGGAAAACGATTTCAGGGGGTAGACTGGAATTGTACTAAAAGCATAGGAAAAGAGGTAGAATGTCGACAACGATGCACTTGGCCAAAAAGGGCGTATGCGTTTTTTCCTGAATATATTCAGGAAAAAACGCATACGCCCTTTTTGGCCAACCAAGCAAGCGTGTAAAGGAAATCTGCACTACAATGAAGTCTCACTGACCCCCCGGTCAAAAGGGCCATCTGAAAAAAGTGTAATATCCAGAAAGGCAGGACAGGTCATGGAGAACAGGGAGCCTTGTCATGCTGATGGGCGGGATGTAAATTGCCAACAACCACTCTGGAGAAGTGTATGGTGTTTCCAGAAACACGTAGGAAACAAAGCAACACAGCCTATGTCACTTCCACTTATGGTCCTATAGCTTAGGGAAATTAAAATCAAAAACACACAGCCACCCCAGAGTTTGGGATGGCTCTGTTTACAAGAACCTCGTCTACGGTACAAGTAAAATATCCCAGAAAGCAAAAAATGGATAAAAAAGTTGTGGTACGCACGTACAATGGAATATCACTCAGCAATGAAATCTACTTCATCAGGCCCGTAGCGGCATAATGAGTGGATTCAGGTATGATGATTCTACGAGAAATAAGTCACACAGAAAAAGAAACATCATAAGATATCTCTAATACACGGAATGTAAACTTGGCTACCCATGAACTTAATTACAAAACAGAACAGGGTCTCAAATTTAGAAAACCAACTTATGCTTGCTTATGGGGAAAGGTGAGTTGGGGTGCTGCATAAAACCAGAGATTGAAATTAGCACAGATACCGTTCCATAAGCCAAATATATAATAGACAAGACCTACTCCTTGCTCAACGAAACGGACTCAAAGCCTGGGAATATACCTGAAAATTAAGAATCTTAAAACCCATGGATTTATATGTCTCCATAAGGAAATCAAGCGTGTGTACAGTGGCCTAAATGCAGCAGTGAAAATCCGATAAATCCCATTATCAAAATAAATTTCAAAAACAAAACACAATGACAGTGAAATAGAGAGCAATTCTTAAATAATTCATTCAGGGCTTGTGATGCAACCTGGATTTACCACATCTACACCCAGAGCTGGGTGAGACATAAGGCTGGACACTTCGGGCTGATAGCATTGGTGAGGTTCGGTGAGCAAACGCAGACCCTTTGAAGTCATACTGCATGGTACCCATTCCATGGGTCCCAACTCTCCAGGTTTAAGGGATTCTTCCTTCAGCTAAAACATGCATGGGAAACCCAGAGTATGGTCCACCGTGTGATTGGGAAACGTTTTCAAATGCATCTCAGTTTTCGAACCCTGGTACTCGGGTTCAACATTCCAGAAGCTTTACTAACACTCTCCCCACTTGGAGAGTCAGGGACTTTAACCTCCTGTTTGGCACAGTTTGCAATTTCTGCCCAAGATGAACAGGAATAGGGAGAACCAATGAGAGACTAGCTGTAGGTGTATGCACGGGCAAATGGAATGCTCATTTCCCACCAGGAAGAGGAATTAACCAAAGGCTCAGCGTGCCCTGCCAGAAACAGATTAGGGCCTGAAGCAATCCTGCGGTTTTGCGGCCAGCTGACAAGAAAGCGTGTTGAGGAAAGGAGCTCAGGGGCAGTGTAATTCAGAAACCTGCAGAGTTATGAATGACAGCTATCGTCCAAAAATGTATTGAAGTAAGTCTTCGAAGAGGACTTGAAAGCGGGGCAGAATTTCAGGAAAACGATTTCAGGGGGTAGACTGGAATTGCACTTACAGCATAGGAAAAGAGGCAGAATGTCGACAATGATGCACTTGGCCAAAAAGGGCGTATGCGTTTTTTCCTGAATATATTCAGGAAAAAACGCATACGCACTTTTTGGCCAACCAAACCGGCATGTAATGGAAATCTGCACTACAATGAAGTCTCTCTGCCCCCCTGTCAAAAGAGCCATCTGAAAAAAGCGTAAAATCCAGAAAGGCAGGACAGGTCATGGAGAACAGGGAGCCTTGTTATGCTGATGGGCGGGATGTAAATTGCCAACAGCCACTCTGGAGAAGTGTATGGTGTTTCCTGAAACACATAGGAAACAAAGCAACACAGCCTATGGCACTTCAACTTATGGTCCTATAGCTTAGGGAAATTAAAATCCAAAACACACAGCCACCCCAAAGTTTGGGACGGCTCTGTTTACAAGAACCTTGTCTACGGTACAAGTTAAATATCCGAGAAAGCAAAAAATGGATAAAGAAGTTGTGCTACGTACGTACAATGGAATACCACACAGCAATGAAATCTACGTCTTCAGGCCCATAGCGGCATAATGAGTGGATTCAGGTACGATGATTCTACGAGAAATAAGTCACACAGAAAAAGAAACATCATAAGATATCAGTAATACACGGAATGTAAACTTGGCTACACATAATCTGAATTACAAAACAGAACAGGGTCTCAAATTTAGAAAACCAACTTATGCTTGCTTATGGGGAAAGGTGAGTTGGGGTGCTGCATAAAACCAGAGATTGAAATTAGCACAGATACCGTTCCATAAGCCAAATATATAATAGACAAGCCCTACTCCTTGCTCAACGAAATGGACTCAACACCCCATATTCAACGCCTGGCAAGATACCTGACAAGTAAGAATCTTAAAACCCATGGATTTATATGTCTCCATAAGGAAATCAAGCGTGTGTACAGCGGCCTAAACGCAGCAGTGAAAATCCGATAAATCCCATTATCAAAATAAATTTCAAAAACAAAACAAAATGACAGTGAAATAGAGAGCAATTCTTAAATAATTCATTCAGGGTTTGTGATGCAACCTGGATTTACCACATCTACACCCAGAGCTGGGTGAGACATAAGGCTGGACACTTCGGGCTGATAGCATTGGTGAGGTTCGGTGAGCACACGCAGACCCTTTGAAGTCATACTGCATGGTAACCATTCCATGGGTCCGAACTCTCCAGGTTTAAGGAATTCTTCCTTCAGCTAAAACATGCATGGGAAACCCACAGTACAGTGCACTGTGTGACCGGGAAACGTTTTCAAATGCATCTCAGTTATCGTCCCCTGGTACTCGGGTTCACCATTCCAGACGCTTTACTAACACTCTCCCCACTTGGAGAGTCAGTGCCATTAACCTCCTGTTTGGCACTGTTTGCCATTTCTGCGCAAGATGTACAGGAATAGGGAGAACCAATGAGAGACTAGCTGTAGGTGCCTGCACGGGCAAAAGGAACGCTCATTTCCGACCAGGAAGAGGAATTAAACAAAGGCTCAGCATGCTCTGCCGGAAAGAGACTTTGGCCTGAAGCAATCCTGCGGTTGTGCGTCCAGCTCACAAGAAAGCAAGTTGAAGACATGAGCTCAGGGCACTGTAATTCACAAACCTGCAGAGTTATGAATGACAGCTATCGTCCAAAAATGTATTGAAGTAAGTCTTCCAAGAGGATTTGTAAGCGGGGCAGAATTTCAGGAAAACGATTTCAGGGGGTAGACTGGAATTGTATTAAAAGCATAGGAAAAGAGGCAGAATGTCGACAACGATGCACTTGGCCAAAAAGGGCGTATGCGTTTTTTCCTGAATATATTCAGGAAAAAACGCATACGCCCTTTTTGGCCAACCAAGCAAGCGTGTAAAGGAAATCTGCACTACAATGAAGTCTCACTGCCCCCCCGGTCAAAAGGGCCATCTGAAAAAAGTGTAAAATCCAGAAAGGCAGGACAGGTCATGGAGAACAGGGAGCCTTGTCATGCTGATGGGCGGGATGTAAATTGCCAACAACCACTCTGGAGAAGTGTATGGTGTTTCCAGAAACACGTAGGAAACAAAGCAACACAGCCTATGGCACTTCCACTTATGGTCCTATAGCTTAGGGAAATTAAAATCAAAAACACACAGCCACCCCAGAGTTTGGGACGGCTCTGTTCACAAGAACCTCGTCTACGGTACAAGTAAAATATCCCAGAAAGTAAGAAATGGATAAAGAAGTTGTGGTACGCACGTAAAATGGAATGTCACTCAGCAATGAAATCTACGTCATCAGGCCCGTAGCGGCATAATGAGTGGATTCAGGTATGATGATTCTGCGAGAAATTAGTCACACAGAAAAAGAAACATCATAAGATATCACTAATACACGTAATGTAAACTTGGCTACCCATGAACTGAATTACAAAACAGAACAGGGTCTCAAATTTAGAAAACCAACTTATGCTTGCTTATGGGGAAAGGTGAGTTGGGGTGCTGCATAAAACCAGAGATTGAAATTAGCACAGATACCGTTCCATAAGCCAAATATATAATAGACAAGACCTACCCCTTGCTCAACGAAATGGACTCAACACCCCATATTCAACACCTGGCAAGATACCTGACAAGTAAGAATCTTAAAACCCATGGATTTATATGTCTCCATAAGGAAATCAAGCGTGTGTACAGCGGCCTAAATGCAGCAGTGAAAATCCGATAAATCCCATTATCAAAATAAATTTCAAAAACAAAACAAAATGACAGTGAAATAGAGAGCAATTCTTAAATAATTCATTCAGGGCTTGTGATGCAACCTGGATTTACCACATCTACACCCAGAGCTGGGTGAGACATAAGGCTGGACACTTCGGGCTGATAGCATTGGTGAGGTTCGGTGAGCAAACGCAGACCCTTTGAAGTCATACTGCATGGTACCCATTCCATGGGTTCCAAATTTCCAGGTTTAAGGGATTCTTCCTTCAGCTAAAACATGCATGGGAAACCCATAGTATGGTCCACCGTGTGATTGGGAAACGTTTTCAAATGCATCTCAGTTTTCGTCCCCTGGTACTCGGGTTCACCATTCCAGACGCTTTACTAACACTCTCCCCACTTGGAGAGTCAGTGCATTTAACCTCCTGTTTGGCACACTTTGCAATTTCTGCGCAAGATGAACAGGAATAGGGAGAAGCAATGAGAGAGTAGCTGTAGGTGTCTGCACGGGCAAATGGAACGCTCATTTCCGACCAGGAAGAGCAATTAAACAAAGGCTCAGCGTGCCCTGCCGGAAAGAGACTTTGGGCTGAAGCAATCCTGCGGTTTTGCGGCCAGCTCACAAGAAAGCGAGTTGAAGACATGAGCTCAGGGGCACTGTAATTCACAAACCTGCAGAGTTATGAATGACAGCTATCGTCCAAAAATGTACAGAAGTAAGTCTTCGGAGAGGACTTGATAGCGGGGCAGAATTTCAGGAAAACGATTTCAAGGGGTAGACTGGAATTGCACTTAAAGCATAGGAAAAGAGGCAGAATGTCGACAATGATGCACTGGGCCAAAAAGGGCGTATGCGTTTTTTCCTGAATATATTCAGGAAAAAATGCATACGCCCTTTTTGGCCAAGGAAGCAAGCGTGTAAAGGAAATCCGCACTACAATGAAGTCTCACTGCCCCCCGGTCAAAAGGGCCATCTGAAAAAAGTGTAAAATCCAGAAAGGCAGGACAGGTCTTGGAGAACAGGGAGCTTTGTTTTGGTGATGGGCGGATTTAAATTGCCAAGAGCCACTTTGAAAAACTGTATGGTGTTTCCGTAAACACGTAGGAAACAAAGCAACACAGCCTATGGCACTTCCACTTATGGTCCTATAGCTTAGGGAAATTAAGTTCAAAAACACACAGCCACCCCAAAGTTTGGGATGGCTCTGTTTACAAGAACCTCATCTACGGTAGAAGTTAAATATCCGAGAAAGCATAAAATGGATAAAGAAGTTGTGGTACGCACGTACAATTGAATATCACTCAGCAATTAAATCTACGATATCAGGACCTTAACGGCATAATGAGTGGATTCAGGTTCGATGATTCTATGAGAAATAAGTCAGACAGAAAAAGAAACATCATAAGTTATCACTAATACATGGAATGTAAACTTGGCTACCCATGAACTGAATTACAAAACAGAACAGGGTCTCAAATTTAGCAAACCAACTTATGCTTGCTTATGGGGAAAGGTCAGTTGGGATGCTGCATAAAACCAGAGATTGAAATTAGCACAGATACCGTTCCATAAGCCAAATATATAATAGACAAAACCTACTCCTTGCTCAACGAAATGGACTCAACACCCCATATTCAACGCCTGGCAAGATACCTGACAAGTAAGAATCTTAAAACCCATGGATTTATATGTCTCTATAAGGAAATCAAGCGTGTGTACAGTGGCCTAAAAGCAGCAGTGAAAATCCGATAAATCCCATTATCAAAATGAATTTCAAAAACAAAACACAATGACAGTGAAATAGAGAGCAATTCTTAAATAATTCATTCAGGGCTTGTGATGCAACCTGTATTTACCACATCTACACCCAGAGCTGGATGAGACATAAGGCTGGACACTTCGGGCTGATAGCATTGTTGAGGTTTGGTGAACAAACGTAGACCCTTTGAAGTCATACTGCATGGTACCCATTCAATGGGTCCCAACTCTCCAGGTTTAAGGGATTCTTGCTTCAGCTAAAACATGCATGGGAAACCCAGAATATCGTCCACCATGAGATTGGGAAACGTTTTCAAATGCATCTCAGTTTTCGACCCTGGTACTCGGGTTCAACATTTGAATGCTTTACTAACACTCTCCCCACTTGGAGAGTCAGTGCCATTAAACTCCTGTTTGGCACAGTTTGCAATTTCTGCGCAAGATGAACAAGAATAGGGAGAAGCAATGAGAGACTAGCTGTAGGTGTCTGCACGGGCAAATGGAACGCTCATTTCCCACCAGGAAGAGGAATTAACCAAAGGCTCAGTGTGCCCTGCCGGAAACAGATTAGGGCCTGAAGCAATCCTGCGGTTTTGCGGCCAGCTCACAAGAAAGCGAGTTGAAGAAATGAGCTCAGGGGCACTGTAATTCACAAACCTGCAGAGTTATGAATGACAGCTATCGTCCAAAAATGTATTGAAGTAAGTCTTCGAAGAGGACTTGATAGCGGGGCAGAATTTCAGGAAAACGATTTCAGGGGGTAGCCTGGAATTGTACTAACAGCATAGGAAAAGAGGCAGAATGTCGACAATGATGCATTTGGCCAAAAAGTTCGTATGCGTTTTTTCCTGAATATATTCAGGGAAAAACGCATACTCCCTTTCTGGCCAACCAAGCAAGCGTGTAATGGAAATCTGCAATACAATGAAGTCTCACTGCCCCCCGGTCAAAAGGGCCATCTGAAAAAAATGTAAAATCCAGAAAGTCAAGACAGGTCATGGAGAACAGGGAGCCTTGTCATGCTGATGGGCGGGATGTAAATTGCCAACAACCACTCTGGAGAAGTGTATGGTGTTTCCAGAAACACGTAGGAAACAAAGCAACACAGCCTATGGCACTTCCACTTATGGTCCTATAGCTTAGGGAAATTAAAATCAAAATCACACAGCCACCCCAGAGTTTGGGACGGCTCTGTTTACAAGAACCTCGTCTATGGTACAAGTAAAATATCCCAGAAAGCAAAAAATGGATAAAGAAGTTGTGGTACGCACGTACAATGGAATATCACTCAGCAATGAAATCTACGTCATCAGGCCCGTAGCGGCATAATGAGTGGATTCAGGTACGATGATTCTACGAGAAATAAGTCACACAGAAAAAGAAACATCATAAGATATCACTAATACACGGAATGTAAAGTTGGATACACATGAACTGAATTACAAAACAGAACAGGGTCTCAAATTTAGAAAACCAACTTATGCTTGCTTATGGGGAAAGGTGAGTTGGGGTGCTGCATAAAACCAGAGATTGAAATTAGCACAGATACCGTTCCATAAGCCAAATATATAATAGACAAGCCCTACTCCTTGCTCAACGAAATGGTCTCAACACCCCATATTCAACGCCTGGCAAGATACCTGACAAGTAAGAATCTTAAAACCCATGGATTTATATGTCTCCATAAGGAAATCAAGCGTGTGTACAGCGGCCTAAACGCAGCAGTGAAAATCCGATAAATCCCATTATCAAAATAAATTTCAAAAACAAAACACAATGACAGTGAAATAGAGAGCAATTCTTAAATAATTCATTCAGGGCTTGTGATGCAACCTGGATTTTCCACATCTACACCCAGAGCTGGGTGAGACATAAGGCTGGGCAGTTCGGGCTGATAGCATTGGTGAGGTTCGGTGAGCAAACGCAGACCCTTTGAAGTCATACTGCATGGTACCCATTCCATGGGTCCCAACTTTCCAGGTTTAAGAGATTCTTCCTTCAGCTAAAACTTGCATGGGAAACCCACAGTACTGTGCACTGTGTGACCAGGAAACGTTTTCAAATGCAATTCAGTTTTCGCCGCTGGTACTCAGGTTCACCATTCCAGACGCTTTAGTAACACTCTCCCCACTTGGAGAGTCAGGGCCTTTAACCTCCTTTTGGCACAGTTTGCAATTTCTGCGCAAGATGAACAGGAATAGGGAGAACCAATGAGAGACTAGATGTAGGTGTCTGCACGGGCAAATGGAACGCTCATTTCCCACCAGGAAGAGGAATTAACCAAACGCTCAGCGTGCCCTGCCAGAAAGAGATTAGGGCCTGAAGCAATCCTGCGGTTTTGCGGCCAGCTCACAAGAAAGCGAGTTGAAGAAAGGAGCTCAGGGGCAGTGTAATTCAAAAACCTGCAGAGTTATGAATGACACCTATCGTCCAAGAATGTATTGAAGTAAGTCTTCGAAGAGGACTTGAAAGCGGGGCAGAATTTCAGGAACACGATTTCAGGGGGTAGACTGGAATTGCACTTAAAGCATAGGAAAAGAGGCAGAATGTCGACAATGATGCACTTGGACAAAAAGGGCGTATGCGTTTTTTCCTGAATATATTCAGGAAAAAACGCATACGCCCTTTTTGGCCAACCAAACAAGCGTGTAAATGAAATCTGCACTACAATGAAGTCTCACTGCCCCCGGGTCAAAAGGGCCATCTGAAAAAAGTGTAAAATCCAGAAAGGCAGGACAGGTCATGGAGAACAGGGAGCCTTGTTATGCTGATGGGCGGGATGTAAATTGCCAACAACCACTCTGGAGAAGTGTATGGTGTTTCCAGAAACACGTAGGAAACAAAGCAACACAGCCTATGTCACTTCCACTTATGGTCCTATAGCTTAGGGAAATTAAAATCAAAAAGACACAGCCACCCCAAAGTTTGGGACGGCTCTGTTTACAAGAACCTCGTCTACGGTACAAGTTAAATATCCGAGAAAGCAAAAAATGGATAAAGAAGTTGTGGTACGCACGTACAATGGAATATCACTCAGCAATGAAATCTACGTCATCAGGTCCCTAGCGGCATAATGAGTGGATTCAGGTACGATGATTCTACGAGAAATAAGTCACAAAGAAAAAGAAACATCATAATATATCAGTAATACACGGAATGTAACCTTGGCTACATATGAACTGAATTACAAAACAGAACAGGGTATCAAATTTAGAAAACCAACTTATGCTTGCTTATGGGGAAAGGTGAGTTGGGATGCTGCATAAAACCAGAGATTGAAATTAGCACAGATACCGTTCCATAAGCCAAATATATAATAGACAAAACCTACTCCTTGCTCAATGAAATGGACTCAGCACCCTATATTCATTGCCTGGGAAGATACCTGACAAGTAAGAATCTTAAAACCCATGGATTTATATGTCTCCATAAGGAAATCAGGAGTGTGTACAGTGGCCTAAAAGCAGCAGTGAAAATCCGATAAATCCCATTATCAAAATGAATTTCAAAAACAAAACACAATGACAGTGAAATAGAGAGCAATTCTTAAATAATTCATTCAGGGCTTGTGATGCAACCTGTATTTACAACATCTACACCCAGAGCTGGGTGAGACATAAGGCTGGACACTTAGGGCTGATAGCATTGGTGAGGTTCGGTGAGCAAACGCAGACCCTTTGAAGTCATACTGCTTGGTACCCATTCCATGGGTTCCAAATTTCCAGGTTTAAGGGATTCTTCCTTCAGCTAAAACATGCATGGGAAACCCATAGTATGGTCCACCGTGTGATTGGGAAACGTTTTCAAATGCATCTCAGTTTTCGTCCCCTGGTACTCGGGTTCACCATTTCAGACGCTTTACTACCACTCTCCCCACTTGGAGAGTCAGTGCATTTAACCTCCTGTTTGGCACACTTTGCAATTTCTGCGCAAGATGAACAGGAATAGGGAGAAGCAATGAGAGAGTAGCTGTAGGTGTCTGCACGGGCAAATGGAACGCTCATTTCCGACCAGGAAGAGCAATTAAACAAAGGCTCAGCGTGCCCTGCCGGAAAGAGACTTTGGGCTGAAGCAATCCTGCGGTTTTGCGGCCAGCTCACAAGAAAGCGAGTTGAAGACATGAGCTCAGGGGCACTGTAATTCACAAACCTGCAGAGTTATGAATGACAGCTATCGTCCAAAAATGTACAGAAGTAAGTCTTCGGAGAGGACTTGATAGCGGGGCAGAATTTCAGGAAAACGATTTCAAGGGGTAGACTGGAATTGCACTTAAAGCATAGGAAAAGAGGCAGAATGTCGACAATGATGCACTGGGCCAAAAAGGGCGTATACGTTTTTTCCTGAATATATTCAGGAAAAAATGCATACGCCCTTTTTGGCCAAGGAAGCAAGCTTGTAAAGGAAATCCGCACTACAATGAAGTCTCACTGCCCCCCGGTCAAAAGGGCCATCTGAAAAAAGTGTAAAATCCAGAAAGGCAGGACAGGTCTTGGAGAACAGGGAGCTTTGTTTTGGTGATGGGCGGATTTAAATTGCCAAGAGCCACTTTGAAAAACTGTATGGTGTTTCCGTAAACACGTAGGAAACAAAGCAACACAGCCTATGTCACTTCCACTTATGGTCCTATAGCTTAGGGAAATTAAGTTCAAAAACACACAGCCACCCCAAAGTTTGGGATGGCTCTGTTTACAAGAACCTCATCTACGGTAGAAGTTAAATATCCGAGAAAGCATAAAATGGATAAAGAAGTTGTGGTACGCACGTACAATTGAATATCACTCAGCAATTAAATCTACGATATCAGGACCTTAACGGCATAATGAGTGGATTCAGGTACGATGATTCTATGAGAAATAAGTCAGACAGAAAAAGAAACATCATAAGTTATCACTAATACACGGAATGTAAACTTGGCTACCCATGAACTGAATTACAAAACAGAACAGGGTCTCAAATTTAGCAAACCAACTTATGCTTGCTTATGGGGAAAGGTCAGTTGGGATGCTGCATAAAACCAGAGATTGAAATTAGCACAGATACCGTTCCATAAGCCAAATATATAATAGACAAAACCTACTCCTTGCTCAACGAAATGGACTCAACACCCTATATTCAACGCCTGGGAAGATACCTGACAAGTAAGAATCTTAAAACCCATGGATTTATGTGTCTCTATAAGGAAATCAAGCGTGTGTACAGTGGCCTAAAAGCAGCAGTGAAAATCCGATAAATCCCATTATCAAAATGAATTTCAAAAACAAAACACAATGACAGTGAAATAGAGAGCAATTCTTAAATAATTCATTCAGGGCTTGTGATGCAACCTGTATTTACCACATCTACACCCAGAGCTGGATGAGACATAAGGCTGGACACTTCGGGCTGATAGCATTGTTGAGGTTTGGTGAACAAACGTAGACCCTTTGAAGTCATACTGCATGGTACCCATTCCATGGGTCCCAACTCTCCAGGTTTAAGGGATTCTTGCTTCAGCTAAAACATGCATGGGAAACCCAGAATATCGTCCACCATGAGATTGGGAAACGTTTTCAAATGCATCTCAGTTTTCGACCCTGGTACTCGGGTTCAACATTTGAACGCTTTACTAAAACTCTCCCCACTTGGAGAGTCAGTGCCATTAACCTCCTGTTTGGCACAGTTTGCAATTTCTGCGCAAGATGAACAAGAATAGGGAGAAGCAATGAGAGACTAGCTGTAGGTGTCTGCACGGGCAAATGGAACGCTCATTTCCCACCAGGAAGAGGAATTAACCAAAGGCTCAGTGTGCCCTGCCGGAAACAGATTAGGGCCTGAAGCAATCCTGCGGTTTTGCGGCCAGCTCACAAGAAAGCGAGTTGAAGAAATGAGCTCAGGGGCACTGTAATTCACAAACCTGCAGAGTTATGAATGACAGCTATCGTCCAAAAATGTATTGAAGTAAGTCTTCGAAGAGGACTTGATAGCGGGGCAGAATTTCAGGAAAACGATTTCAGGGGGTAGCCTGGAATTGTACTAACAGCATAGGAAAAGAGGCAGAATGTCGACAATGATGCATTTGGCCAAAAAGTTCGTATGCGTTTTTTCCTGAATATATTCAGGGAAAAACGCATACGAACTTTTTGGCCAACCAAGCAAGCGTGTAATGGAAATCTGCACTACAATGAAGTCTCACTGCCCCCCGGTCAAAAGGGCCATCTGAAAAAAATGTAAAATCCAGAAAGTCAAGACAGGTCATGGAGAACAGGGAGCCTTGTCATGCTGATGGGCGGGATGTAAATTGCCAACAACCACTCTGGAGAAGTGTATGGTGTATCCTGAAAAACGTAGGAAACAAAGCAACATAGCCTATATCACTTCCACTTATGGTCCTATAGCTTAGGGAAATTAAAATCAAAATCACACAGCCACCCCAGAGTTTGGGACGGCTCTGTTTACAAGAACCTCGTCTATGGTACAAGTAAAATATCCCAGAAAGCAAAAAATGGATAAAGAAGTTGTGGTACGCACGTACAATGGAATATCACTCAGCAATGAAATCTACGTCATCAGGCCCGTAGCGGCATAATGAGTGGATTCAGGTACGATGATTCTACGAGAAATAAGTCACACAGAAAAAGAAACATCATAAGATATCACTAATACACGAAATGTAAACTTGGCTACCCATGAACTGAATTACAAAACAGAACAGGGTCTCAAATTCAGAAAACCAACTTATGCTTGCTTATGGGGAAAGGTGAGTTGGGGTGCTGCATAAAACCAGAGATTGAAATTAGCACAGATACCGTTCCATAAGCCAAATATATAATAGACAAGACCTACTCCTTGCTCAACGAAATGGACTCAAAACCCCATATTCAACGCCTGGCAAGATACCTGACAAGTAAGAATCTTAAAACCCATGGATTTATATGTCTCCATAAGGAAATCAAGCGTGTGTACAGGGGCCTAAACGCAGCAGTGAAAATCCGATAAATCCCATTATCAAAATAAATTTCAAAAACAAACAAAATGACAGTGAAATAGAGAGCAATTCTTAAATAATTCATTCAGGGCTTGTGATGCAACCTGGATTTCCCACATCTACACCCAGAGCTGGGTGAGACATAAGGCTGGACACTTCGGGCTGATAGCATTGGTGAGGTTCGTTGAGCAAACGCAGACCCTTTGAAGTCATACTGCATGGTACCCATTTCATGAGTTCCAAACTCTCCAGGTTTAAGGGATTCTTCCTTCAGCTAAAACATGCATGGGAAACCCATAGTATGGTCCACCGTGTGATTGGGAAACGTTTTCAAATGCATCTCAGTTTTCGTCCCCTGGTACTCGGGTTCACCATTCCAGACGCTTTACTAACACTCTCCCCACTTGGAGAGTCAGTGCATTTAACCTCCTGTTTGGCACACTTTGCAATTTCTGCGCAAGATGAACAGGAATAGGGAGAAGCAATGAGAGACTAGCTGTAGGTGTCTGCACGGGCAAATGGAACGCTCATTTCCGACCAGGAAGAGGAATTCAACAAAGGCTCAGCGTGCCCTGCCGGAAAGAGACTTTGCCCTGAAGCAATCCTGCGGTTTTGCGGCCAGCTCACAAGAAAGCGAGTTGAAGACATGAGCTCAGGGGCACTGTAATTCACAAACCTGCAGAGTTATGAATGACAGCTATCGTCCAAAAATGTATTGAAGTAAGTCTTCCAAGAGGACTTGAAAGCGGGGCAGAATTTCAGGAAAACGATTTCAGGGGGTAGACTGGAATTGTACTAAAAGCATAGGAAAAGAGGCAGAATGTCGACAACGATGCACTTGGCCCAAAAGGGCGTATGCGTTTTTTCCTGAATATATTCAGGAAACAACGCATACGCCCTTTTTGGCCAACCAAGCAAGCGTGTAAAGGAAATCTGCACTACAATGAAGTCTCACTGCCCCCCCGGTCAAAAGAGACATCTGAAAAAAGAGTAAAATCCAGAAAGGCAGGACAGGTCATGGAGAACAGGGAGCCTTGTCATGCTGATGGGCGGGATGTAAATTGCCAACAACCACTCTGGAGAAGTGTATGGTGTTTCCAGAAACACGTAGGAAACAAAGCAACACAGCCTATGGCACTTCCACTTATGGTCCTATAGCTTAGGGAAATTAAAATCAAAAACACACAGCCACCCCAGAGTTTGGGACGGCTCTGTTTACAAGAACCTCGTCTACGGTACAAGTAAAATATCCCAGAAAGTAAAAAATGGATAAAGAAGTTGTGGTACGCACGTACAATGTTATATCACACAGCAATGAAATCTACGTCATCAGGCCCGTAGCGGCATAATGAGTGGATTCAGGTATGATGATTCTACGAGAAATAAGTCACACAGAAAAAGAAACATCATAAGATATCACTAATACACGGAATGTAAACTTGGCTACCCATGAACTGAATTACAAAACAGAACAGGGTCTCAAATTCAGAAAACCAACTTATGCTTGCTTATGGGGAAAGGTGAGTTGGGGTGCTGCATAAAACCAGAGATTGAAATTAGCACAGATACCGTTCCATAAGCCAAATATATAATAGAGAAGACCTACTCCTTGCTCAAGGAAATGGACTCAACACCCCATATTCAACGCCTGGCAAGATACCTGACAAGTAAGAATCTTAAAACCCATGGATTTATATGTCTCCATAAGGAAATCAAGCGTGTGTACAGCGGCCTAAACGCAGCAGTGAAAATCCGATAAATCCCATTATCAAAATAAATTTCAAAAACAAAACACAATGACAGTGAAATAGAGAGCAATTCTTAAATAATTCATTCAGGGCTTGTGATGCAACCTGGATTTCCCACATCTACACCCAGAGCTGGGTGAGACATAAGGCTGGACACTTCGGGCTGATAGCATTGGTGAGGTTCGCTGAGCAAACGCAGACCCTTTGAAGTCATACTGCATGGTACCCATTCCATGGGTTCCAAATTTCCAGGTTTAAGGGATTCTTCCTTCAGCTAAAACATGCATGGGAAACCCAGAGTATGGTACACCGTGTGATTCGGAAACGTTTTCAAATGCATCTCAGTTTTCGTCCCCTGGTACTCGGGTTCACCATTCCAGACGCTTTACTAACACTCTCCCCACTTGGAGAGTCAGTGCCATTAACCTCCTGTTTGGCACAGTTTGCAATTTCTGCGCAAAATGTACAGGAATAGGGAGAACCAATGAGAGACTAGCTGTTGGTGCCTGCACGGGCAAAAGGAACACTCAGTTCCGACCAGGAAGAGGAATTAAACAAAGGCTCAGCATGCCCTGCCGGAAAGAGATTATGGCCTGAAGCAATCCTGCGGTTTTGCGGCCAGCTCACAAGAAAGCGAGTTGAAGAAAGGAGCTCAGGGGCACTGTAATTCACAAACCTGCAGAGTTATGAATGACAGCTATCGTCCAAAAATGTATTGAAGTAAGTCTTCGAAGAGGACTTGAAAGCGGGGCAGAATTTCAGGAAAACGATTTCAGGGGGTAGACTGGAATTGCACTTAAAGCATAGGAAAAGAGGCAGAATGTTGACAATGATGCACTTGGCCAAAAAGAGCGTATGCGTTTTTTCCTGAATATATTCAGGAAAAAACGCACACGCCCTTTTTGGCCAACCAAGCAAGCCTGTAAAGGAAATCTGCACTACAATGAAGTCTCACTGCCCCCCGGTCAAAAAGGCCATCTGAAAAAAGTGTAAAATCCAGAAAGGCAGGACAGGTCATGGAGAACAGGGAGCCTTGTTATGCTGATGGGCGGATTTAAATTGCCAACAGCCACTCTGGAAAAGTGTATGGTGTTTCCTGAAACATGTAGGAAACAAAGCAACACAGCCTATGGCACTTCCACTTATGGTCCTATAGCTTAGGGAAATTAAAATCAAAAACACACAGCCACCCCAAAGTTTGGGATGGCTCTGTTTACAAGAACCTCATCTATGGTAGCAGTTAAATATCCCAGAAAGCATAAAATGGATAAAGAAGTTGTGGTACGCACGTACAATGGAATATCACTCAGCAATAAAATCTACGTCATCAGGACCGTAGCGGCATAATGAGTGGATTCAAGTACGATGATTCTATGAGAAATAAGTCAGACAGAAATAGAAACATCATAATATATCAGTAATACACGGAATGTAAACTTGGCTACCCATGAACTGAATTACAAAACAGAACAGGGTCTCAAATTTAGCAAACCAACTTATGCTTGCTTATGGGGAAAGGTCAGTTGGGATGCTGCATAAAACCAGAGATTGAAATTAGCACAGATACCGTTCCATAGGCCAAATATATAATAGACAAAACCTACTCCTTGCTCAACGAAATGGACTCAACACCCTATATTCAACGCCTGGGAAGATACCTGACAAGTAAGAATCTTAAAACCCATGGATTTATATGTGTCCATAAGGAAATCATGCGTGTGTACAGCGGCCTAAACGCAGCAGTGAAAATCCGATAAATCCCATTATCAAAATAAATTTCAAAAACAAAACACAATGACAGTGAAATAGAGAGCAATTCTTAAATAACTCATTCAGGGCTTGTGATGCAACCTGGATTTACCACATCTACACCCAGAGCAGGGTGAGACATATGGCTGGGCACTTCGGGCTGATAGCATTGGTGAGGTATGATGAGCAAACGCAAACCCTTTGAAGTCATACTGCATGGTACCCATTCCATGGGTCCCAACTCTCAAGGTTTAAGGGATTCTTCCTTCAGCTAAAACATGCATGGGAAACCCATACAGTGCACTGTGTGACTGGGAAACGTTTTCAAATGCATCTCAGTTTTCGTCCCCTGGTACTCGGGTTCACCATTCCAGACGCTTTACTAACACTCTGCCCACTTGGAGAGTCAGTGCCATTAACCTCCTGTTTGGCACAGTTTGCAATTTCTGTGCAAGATGAACAGGAATAGGGAGAACCAATGAGAGACTAGCTCTAGGTGTCTGCACGGGCAAATGGAACGCTCATTTCCGACGAGGAAGAGGAATTAACCAAAGGCTCAGCGTGCCCTGCCGGAAAGAGATTATGGCCTGAAGCAATCCTGCGGGTTTGCGGCCACCTCACAAGAAAGCGAGTTGAAGAAAGGAGCTCAGGGGCACTGCAATTCACAAACCTGCAGAGTTATGAATGACAGCTATCGTCCAAAAATGTATTGAAGTAAGTCTTCGAAGAGGACTTGAAAGCGGGGCAGAATTTCAGGAAAACGATTTCAGGGGGTAGACTGGAATTGCACTTAAAGCATAGGTAAGAGGCAGAATGTCGACAATGATGCACTTGGCCAAAAAGGGCGTATGCGTTTTTTCCTGAATATATTCAGGTAAAAAACTGATACGCACTTTTTGGCCAACCAAGCAAGCGTGTAAAGGGAATCTGCACTACAATGAAGTCTCACTGCCCCACGGTCAAAAGGGCCATCTGAAAAAAGTGCAAGATCCAGAAAGGCAGGACAGGTCATGGAGAACAGGGAGCCTTGTTATGCTGATGGGCGGGATATAAATTGCCAACAGCCACTCTGGAGAAGTGTATGGTGTATCCTGAATGATGAAGGAAACAAAGCAACACAGCCTATGGCACTTCCACTTATGGTCCTATAGCTTAGGGAAATTAAAATCAAAAACACACAGCCACCCCAAAGTTTGGGATGGCTCTGTTTACAAGAACCTTGTCTACAGTACAAGTTAAATATCCGAGAAAGGAAAAAATGGATAAAGAAGTTCTGGTACGCACGTACAATGGAATATCACTCAGCAATGAAATCTACGTCTTCAGGCCCATAGCGGCATAATGAGTGGATTCAGGTACGATGATTCTACGAGAAATAAGTCACACAGAAAAAGAAACATCATAAGATATCACTAATACACGGAATGTAAAGTTGGCTACACATGAACTGAATTACAAAACAGAACAGGGTCTCAAATTTAGAAAACCAACATATGCTTGCTTATGGGGAAAGGTGAGTTGGGGTGCTGCATAAAACCAGAGATTGAAATTAGCACAGATACCGTTCCATAAGCCAAATATATAATAGACAAGCCCTACTCCTTGCTCAACGAAATGGACTCAACACCCCATATTCAACGTCTGGCAAGATACCTGACAAGTAAGAATCTTAAAACCCATGGATTTATATGTCTCCATAAGGAAATCAAGCGTGTGTACAGCGGCCTAAACGCAGCAGTGAAAATCCGATAAATCCCATTATCAAAATAAATTTCAAAAACAAAACACAATTTCAGTGAAATTGAGAGCAATTCTTAAATAATTCATTCAGGGCTTGTGATGCAACCTGGATTTACCACATCTACACCCAGAGCTGGGTGAGACATAAGGCTGGACACTTCGGGCTGATAGCATTGGTGAGGTTCGGTGAGCAAACGCAGACCCTTTGAAGTCATACTGCATGGTACCCATTCCATGGGTCCCAACTCTCCACGTTTAAGGGATTCTTCCTTCAGCTAAAACATGCATGGGAAACCCAGACTATCGTCCGCCGTTGATTGGGAAACGTTTTCAAATGCATCTCAGTTTTCGTCCCCTGGTACTCGGGTTCACCATTCCAGACGCTTTACTAACACTCTCCCCACTTGGAGAGTCAGTGCCTTTAACCTCCTGTTTGGCACAGTTTGCAATTTCTGCGCAAGATGAACAGGCATAGGGAGAACCAATGAGAGACTAGCTGTTGGCGTCTGCACGGGCAAATGGAACGCTCATTTCCCACCAGGAAGAGGAATTAACCAAAGGCTCAGCATGCCCTGCCGGAAACATATTAGGGCCTGAAGCAATCCTGCGGTTTTGCGGCCAGCTCACAAGAAAGCGAGTTGAAGAAAGGAGTTCAGGGGCACTGTAATTCACAAACATGCAGAGTTATGAATGACAGGTATCGTCCAAAAATGTACTGAAGTAAGTCTTCGAAGAGGACTTGAAAGCGGGGCAGAATTTCAGGAAAACGATTTCAGGGGGTAGACTGGAATTGCACTTAAAGCATAGGAAAAGAGGCAGAATGTCGACAATGATGCACTTGGCCAAAAAGGGCGTATGCGTTTTTTCCTGAATATATTCAGGAAAAAACGCATACGCCCTTTTTGGCCAACCAAGCAAGCGTGTAAAGGAAATCTGCACTACAATGAAGTCTCACTGCCCCCCAGTCAAAAAGGCCATCTGAAAAAAGTGTAAAATCCAGAAAGGCAGGACAGGTCTTGGAGAACAGGGAGCCTTGTTATGCTGATGGGCGGGATGTAAATTGCCAACAGCCACTCTGGAGAAATGTATGGTGTATCCTGAAACACGTAGGAAACAAAGCAACACAGCCTATGTCACTTCCACTATGGTCCTATAGCTTAGGGTAATTAAAATCACAAACACACAGCCACCCCAAAGTTTGGGATGGCTCTGTTTACAAGAACCTTTTCTACGGTACAAGTTAAATATCCGAGAAAGGAAAAAATGGATAAAGAATATCTGGTACGCACGTACAATGGAATATCACTCAGCAATGAAATCTACGTCTTCAGGCCCGTAGCGGCATAATGAGTGGATTCAGGTACGATGATTCTACGAGAAATAAGTCACACAGAAAAAGAAACATCATAATATATCAGTAATACACGGAATGTAAACTTGGCTACACATAAACTGAATTACAAAACAGAACAGGGTCTCAAATTTAGAAAACCAACTTATGCTTGCTTATGGGGAAAGGTGAGTTGGGGTGCTGCATAAAACGAGAGATGGAAATTAGCACAGATACCGTTCCATAAGCCAAATATATAATAGACAACCCTACTCCTTGCTCAACGAAATGGACTCAACACCACATATTCAACGCCTGGCAAGATACCTGACAAGTAAGAATCTTAAAACCCATGGATTTATATGTCTCCATAAGGAAATCAAGCGTGTGTACAACGGCCTAAATGCAGCAGTGAAAATCCGATAAATCCCATTATCAAAATAAATTTCAAAAACAAAACACAATGACAGTGAAATAGAGAGCAATTCTTAAATAATTCATTCAGGGCTTGTAATGCAACCTGGATTTCCCACATCTACACCCAGAGCTGGGTGAGACATAAGGCTGGACACTTCGGGCTGATAGCATTGGTGAGGTTCGGTGAGCAAACGCAGACCCTTTGAAGTCATACTGCATGGAACCCATTCCATGGGTTCCAAATTTCCAGGTTTAAGGGATTCTTCCTTCAGCTAAAACATGCATGGGAAACCCATAGTATGGTCCACCGTGTGATTGGGAAACGTTTTCAAATGCATCTCAGTTTTCGTCCCCTGGTACTCGGGTTCACCATTCCAGACGCTTTACTAACACTCTCCCCACTTGGAGAGTCAGTGCCATTAACCTCCTGTTTGGCACAGTTTGCAATTTCTGCGCAAGATGTACAGGAATAGGGAGAACCAATGAGAGACTAGCTGTAGGTGCCTGCACGGGCAAAAGGAACACTCATTTCCGACCAGGAAGAGGAATTAAACAAAGGCTCAGCATGCCCTGCCGGAAAGAGATTATGGCCTGAAGCAATCCTGCGGTTTTGCGGCCAGCTCACAAGAAAGCGAGTTGAAGACATGAGCTCAGGGGCACTGTAATTCACAAAACTGCAGAGTTATGAATGACAGCTATCGTCCAAAAATGTATTGAAGTAAGTCTTCGAAGAGGACTTGTAAGCGGGGCAGAATTTCAGGAAAACGATTTCAGGGGGTAGACTGGAATTGTACTAAAAGCATAGGAAAAGAGGCAGAATGTCGACAACGATGCACTTGGCCAAAAAGGGCGTATGCGTTTTTTCCTGAATATATTCAGAGAAAAACGCATACGCCCTTTTTGGCCAACCAAGCAAGCGTGTAAAGGAAATCTGCACTACAATGAAGTCTCACTGCCCCCCCGGTCAAAAGGGCCATCTGAAAAAAGTGTAAAATCCAGAAAGGCAGGACAGGTCATGGAGAACAGGGAGCCTTGTCATGTTGATGGGCGGGATGTAAATTGCCAACAACCACTCTGGAGAAGTGTATCGTGTTTCCAGAAACACGTAGGAAACAAAGCAACACAGCCTATGGCATTTCCACTTATGGTCCTATAGCTTAGGGAAATTAAAATCAAAAACACACAGCCACCCCAGAGTTTGGGACGGCTCTGTTTACATGAACCTCGTCTACGGTACAAGTAAAATATCCCAGAAAGTAAAAAATGGATAAAGAAGTTGTGGTACGCACGTACAATGGAATATCACTCAGCAATGAAATCTATGTCTTCAGGCCCGTAGCGGCATAATGAGTGGATTCACGTACGATGATTCTACGAGAAATAAGTCACACAGAAAAAGAAACATCATAAGATATCACTAATACACGGAATTTAAACTTGGCTACCCATGAACTGAATTACAAAACAGAACAGGGTCTCAAATTTAGAAAACCAACTTATGCTTGCTTATGGGGAAAGGTGAATTGGGGTGCTGTATAAAACCAGAGATTGAAATTAGCACAGATACCGTTCCAAAAGCCAAATATATAATAGACAAGACCTACTCCTTGCTCAACGAAAGGGACTCAACACCCCATATTCAATGCCTGGCAAGATACCTGACAATTAAGAATCTTAAAACCCATGGATTTATATGTCTCCATAAGGAAATCAAGCGTGTGTACAGCGGCCTAAACGCAGCAGTGAAAATCCGATAAATCCCATTATCAAAATAAATTTCAAAAACAAAACAAAATGACAGTGAAATAGAGAGCAATTCTTAAATAATTCATTCAGGGCTTGTGATGCAACCTGGATTTACCACATCTACACCCAGAGCTGGGTGAGACATAAGGCTGGACACTTCGGGCTGATAGCATTGGTGAGGTTCGGTGAGCAAACGCAGACCCTTTGAACTCATACTGCATGGTACCCATTCTATGGGTCCCAAATTTCCAGGTTTAAGGGATTCTTCCTTCAGCTAAAACATACATGGGAAACCCATAGTATGGTCCACCGTGTGATTGGCAAACGTTTTCAAATGCATCTCAGTTTTCGTCCCCTGGTACTCGGGTTCAACATTCCAGACGCTTAACTAACACCCTCCCCACTTGGAGAGTCAGTGCATTTAACCTCCTGTTTGGCACACTTTGCAATTTCTGCGTAAGATGAACAGGCATAGGGAGAAGCAATGAGAGACTAGCTGTAGGTGTCTGCACGGGCAAATGGAACGCTCATTTCCCACCAGGAAGAGGAATTAACCAAAGGCTCAGCGTGCCCTGCCGGAAAGAGATTAGGTCCTGAAGCAATCCTGCGGTTTTGCGGCCAGCTCACAAGAAAGCGAGTTGAAGAAAGGAGCTCAGGGGCACTGTAATTCACAAACCTGCAGAGTTATGAATGACAGCTATCGTCCAAAAATGTATAGAAGTAAGTCTTCGAAGAGGACTTGAAAGCGGGGCAGAATTTCAGGAAAACGATTTCAGGGGGGAGACTGGAATTGCACTTAAAGCATATGAAAAGAGGCAGAATGTTGACAATGATGCACTTGGCCAAAAAGGGCGTATGCGTTTTTTCCTGAATATATTCAGGAAAAAACGCATACGCTCTTTTTGGCCAACCAAGCAAGCGTGTAAAGGAAATCTGCACTACAATGAAGTCTCACTGCCCCCCGGTCAAAAGGGCCATCTGAAAAAAGTGTAAAATCCAGAAAGACAGGACAGGTCATGGAGAACAGCGAGCCTTGTTATGCTGATGGGCGGATTTAAATTGCCAACAGCCACTCTAGAAAAGTGTATGGTGTTTCCTGAAACATGTAGGAAACAAAGCAACACAGCCTATGGTATTTCAACTTATGGTCCTATAGCTTAGGGAAATTAAAATCAAAAACACACAGCCACCCCAAAGTTTGGGATGGCTCTGTTTACAAGATCCTCATCTATGGTAGCAGTTAAATATCCCAGAAAGCATAAAATGGATAAAGAAGTTGTGGTACGCACGTACAATGGAATATCACTCAGCAATAAAATCTACGTCATCAGGACCGTAGCGGCATAATGAGTGGATTCAGGTACGATGATTCTATGAGAAATAAGTCAGACAGATAAAGAAACATCATAAGTTATCACTAATACACGGAATGTAAACTTGGCTACCCATGAACTGAATTACAAAACAGAACAGGGTCTCAAATTTAGCAAACCAACTTATGCTTGCTTATGGGGAAAGGTCAGTTGGGATGCTGCATAAAACCAGAGATTGAAATTAGCACAGATACCGTTCCATAAGCCAAATATATAATAGACAAAACCTACTCCTTGCTCAACGAAATGGACTCAACACCCTATATTCAACGCCTGGGAAGATACCTGACAAGTAAGAATCTTAAAACCCATGGATTTATATGTCTCCATAAGGAAATCAAGCGTGTGTACAGTGGCCTAAAAGCAGCAGTGAAAATCCGATAAATCCCATTATCAAAATGAATTTCAAAAACAAAACACAATGACAGTGAAATAGAGAGCAATTCTTAAATAATTCATTCAGGGCTTGTGATGCAACCTGTATTTACCACATCTACACCCAGAGCTGGATGAGACATAAGGCTGGAAACTTCAGCCTGATAGCATTGGTGAGGTTCGGTGAGCAAACACAGACCCTTTGAAGTCATACTGCATGGTACCCATTCCATGGGTCCCAACTCTCCAGGTTTAAGGGATTCTTCCTTCAGCTAAAACATGCATGGGAAACCCAGAGTATGGTCCACCGTGTGATTGGGAAACGTTTTCAAATGCATCTCAGTTTTCGTCCCCTGGTACTCGGGTTCAACATTTGAACGCTTTACTAACACTCTCCCCACTTGGAGAGTCAGTGCCATTAACCTCCTGTTTGGCACAGTTTGCAATTTCTGTGCAAGATGAACAGGAATAGGGAGAAGCAATGAGAGACTAGCTGTAGGTGTCTGCACGGGAAAATGGAACGCTCATTTCCCACCAGGGAGAGGTATTAACCAAAGGCTCAGCATGCCCTGCCGGAAACAGATTAGGGCCTGAAGCAATCCTGCGGTTTGGCGGCCAGCTCACAAGAAAGCGAGTTGAAGAAATGAGCTCTGGGGCACTGTAATTCACAAACCTGCAGAGTTATGAATGACAGCTATCGTCCAAAAATGTATTGAAGTAAGTCTTCGAAGAGGACTTGAAAGCGGGGCAGAATTTCAGGAAAACGATTTCAGGGGGTAGACTGGAATTGTACTAACAGCATAGGATAAGAGGCAGAATGTCGACAATGATGCACTTGGCCAAAAAGGGCGTATGCGTTTTTTCCTGAATATATTCAGGAAAAAATGCATACGCACTTTTTGGCCAACCAAGCAAGCGTGTAATGGAAATCTGCACTACAATGAAGTCTCACTGCCCCCCGGTCAAAAGGGCCATCTGAAAAAAATGTAAAATCCAGAAAGTCAAGACAGGTCATGGAGAACAGGGAGCCTTGTCATGCTGATGGGCGGGATGTAAATTGCCAACAGCCACTCTGGAGAAGTGTATGGTGTTTCCAGAAACACGTAGGAAACAAAGCAACACAGCCTATGGCACTTCCACTTATGGTCCTATAGCTTAGGGAAATTAAAATCAAAAACACACAGCCACCCCAAAGTTTGGGATGGCTCTGTTTACAAGAACCTTGTCTACTGTACAAGTTAAATATCCGAGAAAGGAAAAAATGGATAAAGAAGTTCTGGTACGCACGTACAATGGAATATCACTCAGCAATGAAATCTACGTCTTCAGGCCCATAGCGGCATAATGAGTGGATTCAGGTACGATGATTCTACGAGAAATAAGTCACACAGAAAAAGAAACATCATAATATATCAGTAATACACGGAATGTAAACTTGGCTACCCATAAACTGAATTACAAAACAGAACAGGGTCTCAAATTTAGAAACAAACTTATGTTTGCTTATGGGGAAATGTGAGTTGGGGTGCTGCATAAAACCAGAGATTGAAATTAGCACAGATACCGCTCCATAAGACAAATATATAATAGACAAGCCCTACTCCTTGCTCAACGAAATGGACTCAACACCCCATATTCAACGCCTGGCAAGATACCTGACAAGTAAGAATCTTAAAACCCATGGATTTATATGTCTCCATAAGGAAATCAAGCGTGTGTACAGCGGCCTAAACGCAGCAGTGAAAATCCGATAAATCCCATTATCAAAATAAATTTCAAAAACAAAACACAATGACAGTGAAATAGAGAGCAATTCTTAAATAATTCATTCAGGGCTTGTGATGCAACCTGGATTTCCCACATCTACACCCAGAGCTGGGTGAGACATAAGGCTGGACACTTCGGGCTGATAGCATTGTTGAGGTTCGCTGAGCAAACGCAGACCCTTTGAAGTCATACTGCATGGTACCCATTCCATGGGTTCCAAATTTCCAGGTTTAAGGGATTCTTCCTTCAGCTAAAACATGCATGGGAAACCCAGAGTATGGTACACCGTGTGATTCGGAAACGTTTTCAAATGCATCTCAGTTTTCGTCCCCTGGTACTCGGGTTCACCATTCCAGACGCTTTACTAACACTCTCCCCACTTGGAGAGTCAGTGCCATTAACCTCCTGTTTGGCACAGTTTGCAATTTCTGCGCAAAATGTACAGGAATAGGGAGAACCAATGAGAGACTAGCTGTTGGTGCCTGCACGGGCAAAAGGAACACTCAGTTCCGACCAGGAAGAGGAATTAAACAAAGGCTCAGCATGCCCTGCCGGAAAGAGATTATGGCCTGAAGCAATCCTGTGGTTTTGCGGCCAGCTCACAAGAAAGCGAGTTGAAGACATGAGCTCAGGGGCACTGTAATTCACAAACCTGCAGAGTTATGAATGACAGCTATCGTCCAAAAATGTATTGAAGTAAGTCTTCGAAGAGGACTTGAAAGCGGGGCAGAATTTCAGGAAAACGATTTCAGGGGGTAGACTGGAATTGCACTTAAAGCATAGGAAAAGAGGCAGAATGTTGACAATGATGCACTTGGCCAAAAAGAGCGTATGCGTTTTTTCCTGAATATATTCAGGAAAAAACGCACACGCCCTTTTTGGCCAACCAAGCAAGCCTGTAAAGGAAATCTGCACTACAATGAAGTCTCACTGCCCCCCGGTCAAAAAGGCCATCTGAAAAAAGTGTAAAATCCAGAAAGGCAGGACAGGTCATGGAGAACAGGGAGCCTTGTTATGCTGATGGGCGGATTTAAATTGCCAACAGCCACTCTGGAAAAGTGTATGGTGTTTCCTGAAACATGTAGGAAACAAAGCAACACAGCCTATGGCACTTCCACTTATGGTCCTATAGCTTAGGGAAATTAAAATCAAAAACACACAGCCACCCCAAAGTTTGGGATGGCTCTGTTTACAAGAACCTCATCTATGGTAGCAGTTAAATATCCCAGAAAGCATAAAATGGATAAAGAAGTTGTGGTACGCACGTACAATGGAATATCACTCAGCAATAAAATCTACGTCATCAGGACCGTAGCGGCATAATGAGTGGATTCAGGTACGATGATTCTATGAGAAATAAGTCAGACAGAAAAAGAAACATCATAATATATCAGTAATACACGGAATGTAAACTTGGCTACCCATGAACTGAATTACAAAACAGAACAGGGTCTCAAATTTAGCAAACCAACTTATGCTTGCTTATGGGGAAAGGTCAGTTGGGATGCTGCATAAAACCAGAGATTGAAATTAGCACAGATACCGTTCCATAAGCCAAATATATAATAGACAAAACCTACTCCTTGCTCAACGAAATGGACTCAAAACCCTATATTCAACGCCTGGGAAGATACCTGACAAGTAAGAATCTTAAAACCCATGGATTTATATGTGTCCATAAGGAAATCATGCGTGTGTACAGCGGCCTAAACGCAGCAGTGAAAATCCGATAAATCCCATTATCAAAATAAATTTCAAAAACAAAACACAATGACAGTGAAATAGAGAGCAATTCTTAAATAACTCATTCAGGGCTTGTGATGCAACCTGGATTTACCACATCTACACCCAGAGCAGGGTGAGACATATGGCTGGGCACTTCGGGCTGATAGCATTGGTGAGGTATGATGAGCAAACGCAAACCCTTTGAAGTCATACTGCACGGTACCCATTCCATGGGTCCCAACTCTCAAGGTTTAAGGGATTCTTCCTTCAGCTAAAACATGCATGGGAAACCCATACAGTGCACTGTGTGACTGGGAAACGTTTTCAAATGCATCTCAGTTTTCGTCCCCTGGTACTCGGGTTCACCATTCCAGACGCTTTACTAACACTCTGCCCACTTGGAGAGTCAGTGCCATTAACCTCCTGTTTGGCACAGTTTGCAATTTCTGTGCAAGATGAACAGGCATAGGGAGAACCAATGAGAGACTAGCTGTTGGTGTCTGCACGAGCAAATGGAACGATCATTTCCCACCAGGAAGAGGAATTAACCAAAGGCTCAGCGTGCCCGGCCGGAAACATATTAGGGCCTGAAGCAATCCTGCGGTTTTGCGTCCAGCTCACAAGAAAAGGAGTTGAAGAAAGGAGCTCAGGGGCACTGTAATTCACAAACCTGCAGAGTTATGAATGACAGCTATCGTCCAAAAATTTATAGAAGTAAGTCTTCGGAGAGGACTTGAAAGCGGGGCAGAATTTCAGGAAAACGATTTCAGGGGGTAGAATGGAATTGCACTTAAAGCATAGGAAAAGAGGCAGAATGTCGACAATGATGCACTGGGCCAAAAAGGGCGTATGCGTTTTTTCCTGAATATATTCAGGAAAAAACGCATACGCCCTTTTTGGCCAACCAAGCAAGCGTGTAAAGGAAATCCGCAGTACAATGAAGTCTCACTGCCCCCCGGTCAAATGGGCCATCTGAAAAAAGTGTAAAATCCAGAAAGGCAGGACAGGTCATGGAGAACAGGGAGCCTTGTTATGCTGATGGGCGGCATGTAAATTGCCAACAACCACTCTGGAGAAGTGTATGGTGTTTCCAGAGACACGTAGGAAACAAAACAACACAGCCTATGGCACTTCCACTTATGGTCCTATAGCTTAGGGAAATTAAAATCAAAAAGACACAGCCACCCCAAAATTTGGGACGTCTCTGTTTACAAGAACGTCCTCTACGGTACAAGTTAAATATCTAAGAAAGCAAAAAATGGATAAAGAAGTTGTGCTACGCACGTACAGTGGAATATCACTCAGCAATGAAATCTACGTCATCAGGCCCGTAGCGGCATAATGAGTCGATTCAGGTACGATGATTCTATGAGAAATAAGTCACACAGAAAGAGAAACATCATAAGATATCACTAATACACGGAATGTAAACTTGGCTACACATGAACTGAATTACAAAACAGAACAGGGTCTCAAATTGAGAAAACCAACTTATGGTTGCTTATGGGGAAAGGTGAGTTGGGGTGCTGCATAAAACCAGAGATTGAAATTAGCACACATACCGTTCCATAAACCAAATATATAATAGACAAAACCTACTCCTTGCTCAACGAAATGGACTCAACACCCTATATTCAACGCCTGGGAAGATACCTGACAAGTAAAATCTTAAAACCCATGGATTTATATCTCTCCCTAAGGAAATCAAGAGTGTGTACAGTGGCCTAAATGCAGCAATGGAAATCCGATAAATCCCATTATCAAAATAAATTTCAAAAACAAAACACAATGACAGTGAAATAGAGAACAATTCTTAAATAATTCATTAAGGTCTTTTGATGCAACCTGGATTTACCACATCTACACCCAGAGCTGGGTGAGACATAAGGTCGGACACTTCAGGCTGATAGCATTGGTGAGGTTCGGTGAACAACGCAGACCCTTTGAAGTCATACTGCATGGTACCCATTCTATGGGTCCCAACTCTCCAGGTTTAAGGGATTCTTCCTTCAGCTAAAACATGCATGGGAAACCCAGAGTGTGGACCACCGTGTGATTGGGAAACGTATTCAAATGCATCTCAGTTTTCACCCCTGGTACTCGGGTTCACCATTCCAGACGCTTTACTAACACTCTCCCCACATGGAGTGTCAGTGCCTTTAACCTCCTGTTTGGCACAGTTTGCAAATTCTGCGCAAGATGAACAGGAATAGGGAGAACCAATGAGAGACTAGCTGTAGGTGTCTGCACGGGCAAATGGAATGCTCATTTCCCACCAGGAAGAGGAATTAACCAAAGGCTCAGCGTGCCCTGCCAGAAAGAGATTATGGCCTGAAGCAATCTTGCGGTTTTGCGGCCAGCTCACAAGAAAGCGAGTTGAAGAAAGGAGCTCAGGGGCAGTGTAATTCAGAAACCTGCAGAGTTATGAATGACAGCTATCGTCCAAAAATGTATTGAAGTAAGTCTTCGAAGAGGACTTGAAAGCGGGGCAGAATTTCAGGAACACGATTTCAGGGGGTAGACTGGAATTGTACTTAAAGCATAGGAAAAGAGGCAGAATGTCAACAATGATGCACTTGGCCAAAAAGGGCGTATGCGTTTTTTCCTGAATATATTCAGGAAAAAACGCATACGCCCTTTTTGGCCAACCAAGCAAGCGTGTAAAGGAAATCTGCACTACAATGAAGCCTCACTGCCCCCCGGTCAAAAGGGCCATCTGAAAAAAGTGTAAAATCCAGAAAGGCAGGACAGGTCATGGAGAACAGGGAGCCTTGTTATGCTGATGGGTGGGATGTAAATTGCCAACAACCACTCTCGAGAGGTGTATGGTGTTTCCAGAAAAACGTAGGAAACAAAGCAACACAGCCTATGGCACTTCCACTTATGGTCCTATAGCTTAGGGAAATTAAATTCAAAAAGACACAGCCACCCCAAAATTTGGGATGTCTCTGTTTACAAAAACCTCGCCTACGGTACAATTTAAATATCTGAGAAAGCAAAAAATGGATAAAGAAGTTGTGGTACGCACGTACAATGGAATATCACTCAGCAATGAAATCTACGTCATCAGGTCCCTATCGGCATAATGAGTGGATTCAGGTACGATGATTCTACGAGAAATAAGTCACACAGATAAAGAAACATCATAAAATATCACTAATACACGGAATGTAAACTTGGCTACACATGAACTGAATTACAAAACAGGACAGGGTCTCAAATTTAGAAAACCAACTTATGCTTGCTTATGGGGAAAGGTGAGTTGGGGTGCTGCATAAAACCAGAGATTGAAATTAGCACACATACCGTTCCATAAGCCAAATATATAATAGACAAGACCTACTCCTTGTTCAACGAAATTGACTCAACACCCCATATTCAACGCCTGGGAAGATACCTGACAAGTAAGAATCTTAAAACCCATGGATTTATATGTCTCCTTAAGGAAATCAAGCGTGTGTACAGCGGCCTAAACGCAGCAGTGAACATCCGATAAATCCCATTATCAAAATGAATTTCAAAAACAAAACACAATGACAGTGAAATAGAGAGCAATTCTTAAATAATTTATTCAGGGCTTGTGATGCAACCTGGATTTACCACATCTACACCCAGAGCTGGGTGAGACATAAGGCTGGACACTTCGGGCTGATAGCATTGGTGAGGTTCGGTGAGCAAACGCAGACCCTTTGAAGTCATACTGCATGGTACCCATTCCATGGGTCCTAACTCTCCAGGTTTAGGGATTCTTCTTCAGTTAAAACATGCATGGGAAACCCAGAGTATGGTCAACCGTGTGATTGGGAAACGTTTTCAAATACATCTCAGTTTTCGTCCCCTGGTACTGGGGTTCACCATTCCAGACGGTTTACTAACACTCTCCTCACTTGGAGAGTCAGTGCCTTTCACCTCCTGTTTGGCACAGTTTGCAATTTCTGCGCAAGATGAACAGGAATAGGGAGAACCAATGAGAGACTAGCTGTAGGTGCCTGCACGGGCAAAAGGAACGCTCATTTCCCACCAGGAAGAGGAATTAACCAAAGGCTCAATGTGCCCTGAGGGAAACAGATTAGGGCCTGAAGCAATCCTGCGGTTTGGCGGCCAGCTGACATGGAAGCGAGTTGCAGAAAGGAGCTAAGGGGCACTGTAATTCACAAACCTGCAGAGTTATGAATGACAGCTATCGTCCAAAATGTACTGAAGTAAGTCTTCGAAGAGGACTTGAAAGCGGGGCAGAATTTTAGGAAAACGATTTCAGGGGGTAGACTGGAATTGCGCTTAAAGCATAGGAATAGAGGCAGAATGTCGACAATGATGCACTTGGCTAAAAAGGGCATATGCGTTTTTTCCTGAATATATTCAGGAAAAAACGCAAACGCACTTTTTGACCAACCAAGCAAGCGTGTAAATGAAATCGGCACTACAATGAAGTCTCACTGCCCCGTGGTCAAAAGGGCCATCTGAAAAAAGTGTAAAATCCTGAAAGGCAGGAAAGGTCATGGAAAACAGGGAGCCTTGTTATGCTTATGGGCGGGATGTCTACAGTACAAGTTAAATATCCAAGAAAGCAAAAAATGCATAAATAAGTTGTGGTACGCACGTACAGTGGAATATCACTCAGCAATGAAATCTACGTCATCAGGCCCGTAGCGGCATAATGAGTGGATCCAAGTACGATGATTCTACGAGAAATAAGTCACACAGAAAAAGAAACATCATAAGTCGTCACTAATACACGGAATGTAAACTTGGCTACACATGAATTGAATTACAAAACAGAACAGGGTCTCAAATTTAGAAAACCAACTTATGCTTGCTTATGGGGAAAGGTCAGTTGGGGTGCTGCATAAAACCAGAGATTGAAATTAGCACAGATACCGTTCCATTAGCCAAATATATAATAGACAAGACCTACACCTTGCTCAACGAAATGGACTCAATATCCCATATTCAACGCCTGGGAACATACCTGACAAGTAAGAATCTTAAAACCCATGGATTTATATGTCTCCATAAGGAAATCAAGGGTGTGTACAGCAGCCTAAACGCAGAAGTGAAAATCCGATAAATCCCATTATCAAAATAAATTTCAAAAACAAAACACAATGACAGTGAAATAGAGAGCAATTCTTAAATAATTGATTCAGGGCTTGTGATGCAACCTGGATTTGCCACATCTACACCCAGAGCTGGGTGAGACATAAGGCTGGACACTTCGGGCTGATAGCATTGGTGAGGTTCGGTGAGCAAACGCAGACCCTTTGAAGTCATACTGCATGGTACCCATTCCAAGGGTCTTAAATCTCCAGGTTTAAGGGATTCTTCCTTCAGCTGAAACATGCATGGGAGACCCAGAGTATGGTCCACCGTGTGATTGGGAAACGTTTTCAAATGCATCTCAGTTTTCGAACCCTGGTACTCGGGTTCACCATTCCAGACGCTTTACTAACATTCTCCCCACTTGGAGAGTCAGTGCCTTTAACGTCCTGTTTGGCACAGTTTGCAATTTCTGCGCAAGATGAACAGGAATAGGGAGAACCAATGAGAGACTAGTTGTAGGTGTCTGCACGGGCAAATGGAACGCTCATTTCCCACCAGGAAGAGGAATTAACCAAATGGTCAGCGTGCCCTGCCGGAAACAGATTAGGGCCTGAAGCAATCCTGCGGTTTTGCGGCCAGCTCACAAGAAAGCGCGTTGAGGAAAGGAGCTCAGGGGCACTGTAATTCACAAACCTGCAGAGTTATGAATGACAGTTATCGTCCAAAAATGTATAGAAGTAAGTCTTCGAAGAGGACTTGAAAGTGGGGCAGAATTTCAGGAAAACGATTTCAGGGGGTAGACTGGAATTGCACTTAAAGCATAGGAAAAGAGGCAGAATGTCGACAATGATGCACTTGGCCAAAAAGAGCGTATGCATTTTTTCCTGAATATATTCAGGGAAAAACGCATACGCCCTTTTTGGCCAACCAAGCAAGCGTGTAAAGGAAATCTGCACTACAATGAAGTCTCACTGCCCCCCGGTCAAAAGGGCCATCTGAAAAAAGTGTAAAATCCAGAAAGGCAGGACAGGTCATGGAGATCACGGAGCCTTGTTATGCTGATGGGCGGGATGTAAATTGCCAACAGCCACTCTAGAGAAGTGTGTGGTGTTTCCTGAAACACATAGGAAACAAAGCAACACATCCTATGGCACTTCCACTTATGGTCCTATAGCTTAGGGAAATTAAATTCAAAAACACAGCCACCCCAAAGTTTGGGACGGCTCTGTTTACAAGAACCTTGTCTACGGTATAAGTTAACTATCCGAAAAAGCAAAAAATGGATAAAGAAGTTGTGGTACTCACGTACAATGGAATATCACTCAGCAATGAAATCTACGTCATCAGGTCCATAGCGGCATAATGAGTGGATTCAGGAACGATGATTCTACGAGAAATAAGTCACACAGAAAAAGAAACATCATAAGATATCACTAATACACGGAATGTAAACTTGGCTACACATGAACTGCATTACAAAACAGAACAGGGTCTAAAATTTAGAAAACCAAATTATGCTTGCTTATGGGGAAAGGTGAGTTGGGGTGCTACATCAAACCAGAGATTGAAATTAGCACAGATACCATTCCATAAGCCAAATATATAATAGACAAGACCTACTCCTTGCTCAATGAAATGTACTCAACACCCCATATTCAAAGCCTGGGAACATACCTGACAAGTAAGAATCTTAAAACCCATGGATTTATATGTCTCCATAAGGAAATCAAGCGTGTGTACAGCAGCCTAAATGCAGCAGTGAAAATCCGATAAATCCCATTATCAAAATAAATTTTGAAAACAAAACACAATGACAGTGAAATAGAGAGCAATTCTTAAATAATTCACTCAGGGCTTGTGATGCAACCTGGATTTACCACATCTACACGCAGAGCTGGGTGAGACATAAGGATGGACACTTCAGGCTGATAGAATTGGTGAGGTTCGGTGAGCAAACGCAGACCCTTTGAGGTCATACTGCATGGTACCCATTCCATGGGTCCCAACTCTCCAGGTTTAAGGGATTCTTCCTTCAGCTAAAACATGCATGGGAAACCCAGAGTATGGTCCACCGTGTGATTGGGAAACGTTTTCAAATGCATCTCAGATTTCGAACCCTGGTACTCGGGTTCACCATTCCAGACACTTTACTAACACTCTCCCCACTTGGAGAGTCAGTGCCTTTAACCTCCTGTTTGGCACAGTTTGCAATTTCTGCACAAGATAAACAAGAATAGGGAGAACCAATGAGAGACTAGCTGTAGGTGTCTGCACGGGCAAATGGAACGCTCATTTCCCACCAGGAAGAGGAATTAACCAAAGGCTCAGCGTGCCCTGCCGGAAACAGATTAGGGCCTGAAGCAATCTTGTGGTTTTGCGGCCAGCTCACAAGAAAGTGAGTTGAAGAAAGGAGCTCAGGGCCACTGAAATTCACAAACCTGCAGAGATATGAATGACAGCTATCGTCCAAAAATGTATTGAAGTAAGTCTTTGAAGAGGACTTGAAAGCGGGGCAGAATTTCAGGAACACGATTTCAGGGGATAGACTGGAATTGCACTTAAAGCATAGGAAAAGAGGCAGAATGTCAACAATGATGCACTTGGCCAAAAAGGGCGTATGCGTTTTTTCCTGAATATATTCAGGGAAAAACGCATACGCCCTTTTTGGCCAACCAAACAGGCATGTAAAGGAAATCTGCACTACAATGAAGTCTCACTGCTCCCCGGTCAAAAGGGCTATCTGAAAAAAGTGTAAAATCCAGAAAGGCAGGACAGGTCATGGAGAACAGGGAGCCTTGTTATGCTGATGTGCGGGATATAAATTGCCAACAGCCACTCTGGAGAAGTGTATAGTGTTTCCTGAAACACGTAGGAAAGAAAGCAACCCAGCCTATGGCATTTCCACTTATGGTCCTATAGCTTAGGGAAATTAAAATCAAAAACACACAGCCACCCCAAAGTTTGGGACGGCTCTGTATACAAGAATCTTGTCTACGGTATAAGTTAACTATCCGAGAAAGCAAAAAATGGATAAAGAAGTTGTGGTACGTACGTACAATGGAATATCACTCACCAATGAAATCTATGTCATCAGGCCCGTCGCGGCATATTGAGTGGATCCAGGTACGATGATTCTAAGTGAAATAAGTCACACAGAAAATGAAACATCATAAGATATCACTAATACACGGAATGTAAACTTGGCTACACATGAACTGAAATACAAAGCAGAACAGGGTCTCAAATTTAGAAAACCAACTTATGCTTGCTTATGGGGAAAGGTGAGTTTGGGTGCTGCATAAAACCAGAGATAGAAATTAGCACACATACCTTTCCATAAGCCAAATATGTAATAGTCAAGACCTACACCTTGCTCAACGAAATGGACTAAACACACCATATTCAACTGCTAGGATTACACATGACTAGTAAGAATCTTCAAACCCATGGATTTATATGTCTCCGTAAGAGAATCAAGTGTGTGTACAGCTGCATGAACGCAGCAGAGAAAATCCGATATATCCCATTATCAAAATAAACTACAAAAACAAACACAATGACAGTGAAATAGAGAGCAATTCTTAAATAATTCATTCAGGGCTTGTGATGCAACCTGGATTTACCACATCTACACCTAGAGCTGAGTGAGACATAAGGTTCGACACTTTGGGCTGATAGCATTGGTGAGGTTCGGTGAGAAAATGCAGGCCCTTTGAAGTCATACTGCATGGTACCCATTCCATGGGTCCCACCTCTCCAGGTTTAAGGGATTCTTCCTTCATGTAAAACACGCATGGGAAACCCAGAATATGGTCCACCGTGTGACCGGGAAACCTTTTTAAATGCATCTCAGTTTTCGTCCCCTCATACTCGGTTTTACCATTCCAGAAGCTTTACTAACTCTTTCCCCAATTGCAGAGTCAGTGCCTTTAACCTCCTGTTTGGCACAGTTTGGAATTTCTGCGCAAGATGAACAGGAATAGGGAGAACCAATGAGAGATTAGCTGTAGGTGTCTGCACGAGCAAATTTAACGCTCATTTCCCATCAGGAAGAGGAATTAGCCAAAGGCTCAACATGCCGTGCCGGAACCAGATTAGGGCCTGAAGCAATCCTGCGGTTTTGCGGCCAGCTCACAAGAAAGCGAGTTGAAGAATGGAGCTCAGGGGCACTGTAATTCACAAACCTGCAGAGTTATAAATGACAGCTATCGTCCAAAAATATATTGAAGTAAGGCTGCAAAGAGGACTTGAACGCGGGGCAGAATTCCAGGAATACGATTTCAGGAGGTAGACGGGAAGTCCTCTGAAAGTATAGGAGAAGAGGCAGAACTTCGACAATGATGCACTTGGTCAAAAAGGGCATATGCGTTTCTTCCAGGGCCCTCATTAAAGAGGGTAGGAGGCTCCCAGCATGCTTCAGTGGCCAACAGAGGGCCTACGTCGCCAAGGCGACGTGAGCCATCCAGGCAGGAGTGACCTCACATCAGAGCGCCCCCCTCACAGAAGGGTAAGGAACCCAGTCATGATCAGACTCTCACCAGAGTGCCCACATAAGCAAGGGGCTGGGAATCAGGCACGAGTGTCCTCACACCCGTGGGGCCACATCATCGAAAGTTGAGGTACCCAGCACATGTGGCCTCAAACCAGAGGACCCACATCACCATGGGTCTCGGAGCGAGGCAGGCAGGATTAACCTCAAAACACATGGCCCATTGTATAAAAAAGGTGAGGAATCCAGCAGTTGGAACATCCCAGCAGGCGGCCCAGAGCACCGAGGCTATGAGATCCAGGCAGTGATGAACTCACAACAGAGGGCCCTCATCGTGATACTGTAAGCAACCCAGCCGTTGTAACCTCAGAGCACAAGGCCCACATCCCCATGGGGAAGGGAACCAAGCAGGAGTGTCATCGCACCATTGGGCACACATCAGAAAATGTGGGGAGCCCAGCAGTTAGGGCCGGACGCCAGAGGGCCCTCATCACTGAGGAGAGGAGGCTCCCAGCAAGCTCCAACTGCTACCAGAAGGCCGACGTCGCCAATGCGGGGTGTGCCAGCCAGGCAGGAGTGACCTCAGAGCAGAGGGCCAACCACACAAAAGTGTGAGGAACTCAAAGAGGATTAGACTCTCACCGGAGGGCCCACATCACCAAGGGAATGGAAACCAGGCAGGAGTGTCCTCACACCAGTGTGGCCACATCACCGAAATGTGACGGACCCAGCACACGTGGCCTCAAACTACAGGACACACATCACCAAGGGGCTGGGAGTGAGGCAGGCAGGAGGAGCCTCCAAACAGAGGGCCCATAGCGTAAAAAAGGTGAGGAATCCCGCAGTTGGAACCTCCCAGCAGGTGGCCAGGAGCAGCGAGGCTATGGGATCCAGGCCTGACTGAACTCAAAACAGAGGGGCCTCTTCATGAAACTGTGAGCAACCCAGCCGTTGGGACCTTAGAGCAGAAGGCCCACATTCCCATGTGGTTGGGAACCTGGTAGAAGTGTACTCGCACCACAGGGCGCACATCAGAGAATTTTGGGAGCCCAGAAGTTAGGGCCTGACGCCAGAGGGCCCTCATTACCAAGGGGAGGAGACCCCAAGCAGGCACCAACTCCCAACTGAGGGCCCATGTCGCCAAGGTGACGTGCAAGAGCCAGGCAGGAGTGACCTCACAGCTGAGGGCCTACCTAACAGAATGGTGAGGAACCCAGCCAGGGTAAGACTCTCACCAGAGCGCCCACATCACCAAGGGCATCAGAACCAGGCAGGACTGTCTTCACACCAGGGTGGCCACATCATAGAAAGGTGAGGAACCCAGCACATGTGGCCTAAACCAGAGGATCCAGACCTCCAAGGGGCTCAGAGTGAGGCAGGCAGGAGTAGACTCACAACACAGTGCCAATAGAATAAAAAAGCTGAGGAATCGTGCAGTGGGAACAAAACAGCAGGCGGCCCAGAGCACCAAGTCTATGTGATCCAGGCCGCAGTTAACTCACAGCAGAGGACCCACATCATGAAACTGTGAGCAACCCAGCCGTTGGGACCTCAGAGCAGAAGGCCCACATCCCCATGGGGAAGGGAACCAAGCAGGAGTGTCATCGCACCAGTGGGCACACAACAGAAAATGTGGGGAGCCCAGCAGTTAGGGCCGGACGCCAGAGGGCCCTCATCACTGAGGAGAGGAGGCTCCCAGCAAGCTCCAACTGCTACCAGAGGGCCGACGTCGCCAATGCGGGGTGTGCCAGCCAGGCAGGAGTGACCTCAGAGCAGAGGGCCAACCACACAAAAGTGTGAGGAACCCAAAGAGGATCAGACTCTCACCAGAGGGCCCACATCACCAAGGGAATGGAAACCAGGCAGGAGTGTCCTCACACCAGTGGGGCCACATCACCGAAATGTGATGGACCCAGCACACGTGGCCTCAAACTACAGGACACACATCACCAAGGGGCTGGGAGTGAGGCAGGCAGGAGGAGCCTCCAAACAGAGGGCCCATAGCGTAAAATAGGTGAGGAATCCCGCAGTTGGAACCTCCCAGCAGGCGACCAGGAGCAGCGAGGCTATGGGATCCAGGCCTGACTGAACTCAAAACAGAGGGCCCTCATCATGAAACTGTGAGCAACCCAGCCGTTGGGACCTTAGAGCAGAAGGCCCACATTCCCATGTGGTTGGGAACTTGGCAGAAGTGTACTCGCACCACAGGGTGCACATCAGAGAATTTTGGGAACACAGAAATTAGGGCCTGATGCCAGAGGGCCCTCATTACCAAGGGGAGGAGACCCCAAGCAGGCACCAACTCTCTACGGAGGGACCATGTCGCCAAGGTGACGTGCAACAGCCAGGCAGGAGTGACCTCACAGCTGAGGGCCTACCTCACAGAATGGTGAGGAACCCAGCCAGGATAAGACTCTCACCATGGGGCCCACATCACCAAGGGCATCAGAACCAGGCAGGACTGTTTTCACACCAGGGTGACCACATCATAGAAAGGTGAGGAACCCAGCACATGTGGCCTAAACCAGGGGACCCAGATCTCCAAGGGGTTCGGAGTGAGGCAGGCATGAGTAGCCTCGCAACACAGGGCGAATAGAATAAAAAAGCTGAGGAATCCTGCAGTGGGAACCTCCCAGCAGGCGGCCCAGAGCACCGAGTCTATGCGATCCAGGCCACAGTGAACTCACAGCAGAGGGCCCACATCATGAAACTGTGAGCAACCCAGCCGTTTGAACCTCAGAGCAGAAGGCCCACAGCACCATGGGGTTGGGAACATGGCACGAGTGTCCTCGCACAACTTAGCACGTATCAGAAAATGTGCGTACCCAGCAGTTAGGGCCTGACGCCAGAGGGCCCTCATCACCGAGGGGAGGAGGCTCCCAGTCGGCTCCAACTGCCACAAGAGGGCCGACATTGCCAAGGCGGGGTGTGCCAGCCAGGCAGGAGTGACCTCACAGCAGAGGGCCCACCTCACAGAAGTGGGAGGAACCCAGCCAGGATCAGACTCTCACCAGAGGGCCCACATCACCAAGGGGATAGGAACCAGGCAGGAGTGTCCTCACACCAGTGGGGCCACATCATCGAAAGGTGAGGGACCCAGCACACGTGGCCTCAAACCAGAGGACACACATCACCAAGGGGCTGGGAGTGAGGCAGGCAGGAGGAGTCTCAAAACAGAGGGCCCATAGAAGGAAAAAGGTGAGGAATCCCGCAGTTGGAACCTCCCCGCAGGAGGCCAGGAGCAGCGAGGCTATGGGGTCCATGCCGGAGTGAACTCACACCAGAGGGCCCTCATCATGAAACTGAGCAACGTACCATTGGGACCTCAGAGCAGAAGACCCACATTCCCATAGGGTTGGGATCCTGGCAGGAGTGTACTCGCACCACAGGGCGCACATCAGAAAATTTTGGGAGCCCAGGAGTTAGGGTCTGACGCCAGAGGGCCCTCATTACCGAGGGGAGGAGACTCCCAGCAGGCACCAACTCCCAACTGAGGGCCCACGTCGCCAAGTTGACGTGTGCCAGCCAGGCAGGAGTGACCTCACAGCAGAGGGCCTACCTCACAGAAGGGTGAGGAACCCAGCCAGGATAAGACTCTCACCAGAGGGCCCACATCACCAAGGGGATCGGAACAAGGCAGGAGTGTCCTCACACCAGTGTGGCCACATTATAGAAAGGTGAGGAACCCAGCACATGTGGCCTAAACCAGAGGACCCACATTTCCAAGGTGCTCCGAGTGAGGCAGGCAGGAGTAGCCTAACAACACAGGGCCCACAGAATAAAAAATGTGAGGAATCCAGCAGTTTGAACCTCCCAGCAGGTGGCCCAGAGCATGGAGTCTATGGGATCCAGGCCACAGTGAACTCACAGCAGAGGGCCCACATCATGAAACTGTGAGCAACCCAGCCAGTGGGACCTCAGAGCAGAAGGCCCACATCCCCATGGGGATGGGAACCTCGCAGGAGTGTCCTCGCACAACTTAGCACGTATCAGAAAATGTGGGAACCCAGCAGTTATGGCCTGACGCCAGAGGGCCCTCATCACGGAGGAGAGGAGGCTACCAGCAGGCTCCAAATGCCACCAGAGGGCCGACGTCACCAAGGCAATGGGAGCAAGCCAGGCAGGAGTTACCTCACAGCAGAGGGCCCACCTCCCAGAAGTGTGAGGAGCCCAAACAGGATCAGACTCTAACCAGAGCGCCCACAACACCAATGGGATGGAAACCAGGCAGGAGTGTCCTCACACCAGTGGGGCCACATCAGCGAAAGGTGAGGAACACAGCACATGTGGCCTCAAACAAGGGGACACACATCACGAAAGGGCTGGGAGTGAGGCATGCAGGAGGAAACTCACAACAGAGCGCCCATAGAATAAAAAAGGTGAGGAACCCCGCAGTTGGAAGCTCCAAGCAGGTGGCCCAGAGCACCGAGGCTATGGGATCCATGCCGGAGTGAATTCACAGCAGAGGGCCCACATTCTGACACTGTGAGCAACCCAGGCTTTGGGACCTCAGAGCAGAAAGCCCACATCCCCATGGGGATGGGACCCTGGCTGGAGTGTACTCGCACGACAGGGCGCACATCAGAAAATTTTGGGAGCCCATGAGTTAGGGCCTGACGCCAGAGGGCCCTCATTACCGAGGGGAGGAGACTCCCAGGAGGCACCAACTCCCAACTGAGGGCCCACATCGCCAAGCTGACGTGTGCCAGCCAGGCAGGAGTGACCTCACAGCAGAGGGCCCACCTCCCAGAAGTGTGAGGAATCCAGACAGGATCAGACTCTCACCAGAGGGCCCCCATCACCAAGGGGATGGGAACCAGGCAGGAGTGTCCTCACACCAGTGGGGCCACATCAATAAAGGTGAGGAAACCGGTACATGTGGCTTTAAACCAGAGGACCTACATCACAAATGGGCTGGAAGTGAGTCAGGAAGTAGGAGCATGAAAACACAGGACACAAAGAATAAAAGAGGTAAGGAATCCAGCAGTAGGAACCTCCCAGCAGGCCGCTCAGAGCACAGAGTCTATGGGATCTAGGCCTGGGTGAACTAACACCAGAGAGCCAACATCATGAAACGGTGAACAACACAGGTGTTGGGACCTTAGAGCAGTAGGCCCACATGCCCATGGGGATGGGAAACTCGCAGGAGTGTCCTCGAACCACTTAGCACGTATCAGAAAATGTGGGTACCCAGCAGTTAGGGCCTGAGGCAAGAGGGCCCCCATCACCGAGGGGAGGTTCCCAGCAGGCTCCAACTGCCACAAGAGGGCCGATGTTGCCCAGGTGGGGTGTGCCAGCCAGGCAGGAGTGACCTCACAGCAGAGGGTCCCCCTCACAGAAGGGTGAGGAACCCAGCCAGGATCAGACTCTCACCAGAGGGCCCACATCATCAAGGGGATAGGAACCAGGCAGGAGTGTCCTCACATCAGTGGGGCCACATCATCGAAAGGCGAGGGACCCAGCATACGTGGCCTCAAACCAGAGGACACACATCACCAAGGGGCTGGGAGTGAGGCAGGCAGGAGGAGTCTCAAAACAGAGGGCCCATAGAAGAAAAAAGGTGAGGAATCCGGCAGTTGTAACCTCCCAGCAGGTGGCCAAGAGCAGCGAGGCTATGGGATCCAGGCCGGAGAGAACTCGCAGCAGAGGGCCCTCATCATGAAAGTGAGCAACCCACGGTTGGGACCTCAGAGCAGAAGGCCCACATTCCCATGGGGTTGGGAACCTGGCAGGAGTGTACTCGAACCACAGGGCGCATATCAGAAAATATTGGGAGCCCAGGAGTTAGGGCCTGATGCCAGAGGGCCCTCATTACCGAGGGGAGGAGACACCCAGCAGGCACCAAATCCCACCAGAGGCCCGACGTCGCCAAGGCGGGGTGTGCCAGCCAGGCAGGAGTGACCTCAGAGAAGAGGGCCCACCTCACAGAAGTGTGAGGAACCCAACCAGGATCAGACTCTCACCGGAGGGCCCACATCACCAAGGGGATGGGAACCAGGCAGGAGTGTCCTCACACCAGTAGGGCCACATCAGCCAAAGGTGAGGAACCCAGCACATGTGGCCTCAAACCAGAGGACACACATCACCAAGGGGCTAGGAGTGACGCAGGTGTCTGGAGGGGCACATTTAACTCTAATTTCCCACCAGGAAGTGGAATGAACCAAAGTCTCAGAGTGCCGTGCCAGACCCTGATTACGGCCTGAAGCAAACCTGCGGTTCTGTGGCCAGTTTTCAAGGAAACGAGTTAAGAAAGGAAATCACGGGCACTGTAATTCACAAACCTGCAGAGTTATAAAGGACAGCTATTGGCAAAAATATATGGAAGTAAGTCTGCAAAGAGGACTTGAAAACGAGGCAGAATTGCAGGAATCATATTTCAGGAGGTAGATTGGAATTGCATTTAAAGCATGTGAAAAGCGGCAGATCTTTGACAGTGATGCACTTGGACAAAAGTGCGTAAACATGTTTTCCTGAATATATTCAGGAAAAAACACATATGCACTTTTTGGCCAACCAAGCACTCGAGAAATGGAAATCCGCACTACAATGAAGTCTCATTTCCCATTCGTCAAAAGGGCCATCTGAGAAAAGTGTAAAAACCAGAAACACAGGACAGGCCATGGAGAACAGGGAGCCTTGTTATGCTGATGGGCGGGATGTAAATTGCCAACAGACACTCTGGAGATGTTTATGGTGTATCCTGAAACATCTGAAAAACAAAGCTACAGACCCTAGGGCACTTCCACTTTTGGCCCTATAGCTTAGGAAAATTAAAATCAACAAGACACAGCCAACACAAAATTTAGGGCTGCTGTGTTTACAAGAACCTTGAGTCCAGTACAAATTAAATATCCCAGAAAGAAAAATATGGATAAAGGAGTTGTGCTACTTACGTACAACAGAATATCACTCAGCAATGAAATCAATGTCATCAGACCTGTAGCAGCAAATTGAGTGGATTTAAGTATGATGATTCTAAGAGAAATAGGTCACACAGAGAAAGATAATTATCATAAGATATCACTAATAGAGAGAGTGTAAACTTGGCTACACATAAACTGAATTCCAAAACCGAACAGAGTCTCACATTTAGATAAAAACTTATGCTTGCTTAAGGGGAAAGTTGAGTTGCGGTGCTGTATAAAACCAGAGATTGAAATTAGCACACATACCGTTCCATAAGCCAAATATGTAATAGACAAGACCTACTCTTTGCTCAACGAAATAGACTCATCCATGGTGTGTCACCTCACACCTGTTAGAATGGGCATCATCAGAAAATCTACAAACAACAAATGCTGGAAAGGGTGTGGAGATAAGGAACCCTCTTCCGCTATTGTTGGGAATGAAATTGATACAGTTACTGTGGAGAAAGTTATGGAGTTTCTTATAAAACTAAGAATAGAATTACCATATGATACAGCAGTCCCACTACTGGGCATATACCCAGACAAAACCATAAATCAAAAAGAGACATTCACCGCAATGTTCATTGCATCACTATTTACAATATCCAGGTAATGGAAGCAACCTAAATGCCCACAGACAGACGAATGCATAAAGATGTGGTACATATATAAAATGGAATATTACTAAGCCATAAAAAGGAATGAAATTGGGTCATTTGTAGAGACGTTGATGGATCTAGAGACTGTCATACAGAGTGAAGTAAGTCAGAAAGAGAAAAAGAAATCTTGTCTATTAATGCCTATATGTGGAACCTAGACAAATTGTAGAGATGAACCGTTTTGCAAGGCAGAAATAGAGCAACAGATGTAGACAACAAACGTATGGACACCAAGGGGGGAAAGCTGTTGGGGGGTGGTGGTGGGAGGAGTTGAGAGATTGGGATTGGCATGTATACATTTATATGTATAAAATAGATAACCAAAAAGAACCTGCTGTATAAAAAATAAAATTCAAATTACAAAAAGTAAAACAGAAAAAATATTCTTCCCTTCACATACATGTATTTATATGAATAAATTATTTCCATGCTTATATCTGTAAATACAAAAAAGAGGAAAAAAATCTACCTTGAACCAAAAAAGAAAAAAAAACAGAACACACCAGCTACACAGAGGAAAACCGTATCAGGGCACTTGCTCCAGTTGTAAACAATTCTGAAGTTGGTCAGTGGTGGGGAATCATCTCCCATTCAGCCAGCAGGCCCCACGCAACAAGCGTCCTCATTGCAAAGCTGGGGGACCGTGCCGAGGCATCTGTGAGTAAACGTGGGCTGAGCCCCAGGCCAGCTGCTGCTGAAATGTTCCCACCCTTCCCAGGTAAAACACCTGAATATGTACAAGGACTTGAAAGCCTAGAGGAAGGGCCATGGAGCCACATGAGTGACAGCATGCCAGCCGACTTGGTGCCTGCAGGCCAGCCAGGATGGTCCTGGCCCTGGGTGCTCTTCTGGAAGCTTTCCATTTCCCTGCCTGAGATACCCCTGCTGTCCCGGCCCCCACTGCTTTCTTCCTCATTCACCTCTGCCCAGGGAGAAATTCCAGCGGCAGGTATGGGTGACACATCCTCTTCTTTAGCAGGTGGCATCTTGGCAACTGCTGCAGAAAGTCCAGCAGAGCCCCACTCACACTGGGCCACCCACAAAGCCGTGGCCTCTCACTCCCTCCCACCAGTCCAGCCCCAAGACTGCTGACAGGGCAGAGAAAATGGCGTCAGGCACAGCTGCAGGGGCTCTTGCTGCCTGGAGCGGTGTTTATATTGATCTGAACCCAGGCACACCTGGGGAGGGCTGGCCGGCACGGTCAGGCTTCCCAGGCCAGCCAATAATCACCCCTCAGGGGCTCACAGTTGCAGAAACTGGAACTTGCTGAATCGGCCAGGTCCAAGGAACAGGTGTGGGCTCCTGAGAGTCAGGATAGACAAGGGGCTGCAGCTCTGGCTTGTTTTCTAATTATATTATCTGGCCCATGAGTGGGAGACAACTTCAAGAAAACCCTCTCCTAATGAGAGGAACCCAGGAGTCAGGGAGAGGAGGGGTGGCTGGTGGGTGGAGACAGAGGCCTGGTGCCCCGGGTGCAGTGGAAGTCTCTGGAACACCAGGTGGAGGGAGGCCACACAGAGTGATGCCCAGGGTCACAGACCTGTCGGAGCTGCTGTTTGTTAGTTCAAGTCCTGCTCTGAGGTGCTCTGTGTCAGATCTGAGTGACAGGTGAGCTGGGAGTGCTCTGCAATGAGGGCGATATGCACGGTTCCTGTGTTCCCAGCCCTGCCATGGTACCTGCAAGGGTAGCTCTGTATCCTGGGAGGGGCCTGACGACGAGAGCCCCATAGGCTGCAGGGGGACCTGCCCAGGGAACCCCATATCCTTGGAGGGTCCTGAACACGAGAGCCCCGTGGGCTGGGGTGGGGTACCTGCCCAGGCGAGCTCCATATCCTGAGATTGGCCTGACCTCGAGAGCCCCATGGGCTGCTGGAGTCCTGGTAAAGGATGTCAGGACAGTGAGTGAAGCCACCGAGGATATACCTCCAGTAGTTCCTAAATCCTACACCCTGCTGGTCATTCTACCAACCACCAGGACATGGTATTCTGTATTAATCTTCAATGATGCCTTCTTTTGTATTCTATTAGTCCCAGAGTCACAAGAAATTTTGGCTTGTGAGTGGCAGGACTCAACATACAACTAAAATAATACTTCCGGGCCGTGTTGCCCCAAGGGTTCAAAAATTCCCACACCATCTTTGGGGAAAGCTCAGCTAAAGACCTAAAAGTTCTACCTCTGGAAAAGGAAACACTCCTTCAATATGCAGACGACATTCTGATCGCCAGCCCTACTAAGGAGACCTCTGAACTACCAAGCCAATAAAGGATACAAGTTGTCCAAGAAAAAGCTCAAATATCACAGACTACGGTGACCTGCCTGGGCTTCATTCTCACAGAAGGTCGGAGAAGCCCATCCCAGGAAAGGGAAGAAACAATTTACAGCCTTACCCATTTCTAAAACTAGAAGACAGCTTAGGGGCTCCTGGGGAGGCCAGGGTTTGCTGCTTCTGGATCCCTAACTACAGTCTACTAGCTCGGCCTCTATATGAAACACTGAAAGGAAAAGGTGATGATCCTTTTGAATAGAATGCAGAAGTGGCCTTTCAAGAATGGAAAGAGCAGTCAATTCAGACCCTTGCCCTGGAACTCCCTAATTTAGCTAAACCCTTTGACCTTTACATTCCTGGTGAATGGTGAATCGCCACTGGAGTATTAGTGCAAAACCTGGGACCACTTGAAATGGAACAATGCAAGAATGCGATCCAGGTAGGATAAACTACGGTCACCAAGGGGCTTGGCCCACCGCCACATCTGGCCAAGATACTGGCAGTATCTGATAACCTGGAAATCAGCAGCCCAAAAGGCCACCTCCCTCCTAAGGGAAAAGGAACCCTCGTGGTGATCCTAACCCCCAACCATGCCCTGAAGTTGCAGGGTTGGCTCCGTGGGCACACTGATCTTGAGTGAGGAGGCCCTCCAACTCCAACCTCCATAGAGATAACCGGGGCAAAGAGGCACCATGACGACTCATGTGAAGGTGTCTGCACGTGCAAATTTAACGCTCATTTCCCACCAGGAAGAGGAATTAACCAAAGGCTCAGCATGCCATGCCGGAAACATATTAGGGCCTGAAGCAATCATGCGGGTTTGCGGCCAGCTCACAAGAAAGCGAGTTGAAGAAAGGAGCTCAGGGGCACTGTAATTCACAAACCTGCAGAGTAATGAATGACAGCTATCGTCCAAAAATGTTTTGAAGTAAGTCTTCGAAGAGGACTTGAAAGCGGGGCAGAATTTCAGGAAAACGATTTCAGCGGGTAGACTGGAATTGCACTTAAAGAATAAGATTAGAGGCAGAATGTCGACAATGATGCACTTGGCCAAAAAGGGCGTATGCGTTTTTTCCTGAATATATTCAGGAAAAAACGAATACGCCCTTTTTGGCCAACCAAGCAACCGTGTAAAGGAAATGTGCACTACAATGAAGTCTCACTGCCCCCCGGTCAAAAGGGCCATCTGAAAAATGTGTAAATTCCAGAAAGGCACGACAGGTCATGGAGAACAGTGAGCCTTGTTATGCTGATGGGCGGGATGTAAATTGCCAACAGCCACTCTGGAGAAGTGTATGGTGTTTCCTGAAACACGTAGGAAACAAAGCAACACAGCCTATGGCACTTCCACTTATGGTCCTATAGCTTAGGGAAATTAAAATCAAAAACACACAGCCACCCCAAAGTTTGGGACGGCTCTGTTTACAAGAACCTCGTCTACAGTACAAGTTAAATATCCATAGAAAGCAAAAAATGCATAAAGAAGTTGTGGTACGCACGTACAGTGGAATATCACTCAGCAATGAAATCTACGTCATCAGGCCCGTAGCGGCATAATGAGTGGATTCAGGTATGATGATTCTACGAGAAATAAGTCACACAGAAAAAGAAGCATCATAAGATATCCCTAATACACAGAATGTAATCTTGGCTACACATGTACTGAATTACAAAACAGAACAGGGTCTCAAGTTTAGAAAACCATCTTATGCTTGCTTATGGGGAAAGGTGAGTTGGGGTGCTGCATAAAACCAGAGATTGAAATTAGCACAGATACCTTTCCATAAGCCAAATATATAATAGACAAGACCTACTCCTTGCTCAACGAAATGGACTCAACACCCCATATTCAACGCCTGGGAATATCCCTGACAAGTAAGAATCTTAAAACCCATGGATTTATATGTCTCCATAAGGAAATCAAGCGTGTGTACAGCTGCCTAAACACAGCAGTGAAAATCCGATAAATCCCATTATCAAAATAAATTTCAAAAACAAAACACATTGACAGTGAAATAGAGAGCAATTCTTAAATAATTCATTCAGGGCTTGTGATGCAACCTGGATTTACCAGTTCTACACCCAGAGCTGGGTGAGACATAAGGCTGGACACTTCAGGCTGATAGCATTGGTGAGGTTCGTTGAGCAAACGCAGACCCTTTGAAGTCATACTGCATGGTACCCATTCCATGAGTCCCAACTCTCCAGTTTTAAGGGATTCTTCCTTCAGCTGAAACATGCATGGGAAACCCAGAGTATGGTCCACCGTGTGATTGGGAAACGTTTTCAAATGCATCTCAGTTTTCGCCCCTGGTACTCGGGTTCACCATTCCAGACGCTTTACTAACACTCTCCCCACTTGGAGAGTCAGTGCCTTTAACCTCCTGTTTGGCACAGTTTGCAAATTCTGCGCAAGATGAACAGGAATAGGGAGAACCAATGAGAGACTAGATGTAGGTGTCTGCACGGACAAATGGAACGCTCATTTCCCACCAAGAAGAGGAATTAACCAAAGGCTCAGCGTGCCCTGCCAGAAAGAGATTATGGCGTGCAGCAATCCTGCGGTTTTGCGGCCAGCTCACAAGAAAGCAAGTTGAAGAAAGGAGCTCAGGGGCAGTGTAATTCAGAAACCTGCAGAGTTATGAATGACACCTATCGTCCAAAAATGTATTGAAGTAAGTCTTCGAAGAGGACTTGAAAGCGGGGCAGAATTTCAGGAACACGATTTCAGGGGGTAGACTGGAATTGCACTTAAAGCATAGGAAAAGAGGCAGAATGTCAACAATGATGCACTTGGCCAAAAAGGGCGTATGCGTTTTTTCCTGAATATATTCAGGAAAAAACGCATACGCGCTTTTTGGCCAACCAAGCAAGCGTGTAAAGGAAATCTGCACTACAATGAAGTCTCACTGCCCCCCGGTCAAAAGGGCCATCTGAAAAAAGTGTAAAATCCAGAAAGGCAGGACAGGTCATGGAGAACAGGGAGCCTTGTTATGCTGATGGGCGGCATGTAAATTGCCAACAACCACTCTGGAGAAGTGTATGGTGTTTCCAGAGACACGTAGGAAACAAAACAACACAGCCTATGGCACTTCCACTTATGGTCCTATAGCTTAGGGAAATTAAAATCAAAAAGACACAGCCACCCCAAAATTTGGGACGTCTCTGTTTACAAGAACGTCCTCTACGGTACAAGTTAAATATCTAAGAAAGCAAAAAATGGATAAAGAAGTTGTGCTACGCACGTACAGTGGAATATCACTCAGCAATGAAATCTACGTCATCAGGCCCGTAGCGGCATAACGAGTGGATTCAGGTACGATGATTCTATGAGAAATAAGTCACACAGAAAGAGAAACATCATAAGATATCACTAATACACGGAAGGTAAACTTGGCTACACATGAACTGAATTACAAAACAGAACAGGGTCTCAAATTGAGAAAACCAACTTATGCTTGCTTATGGGGAAAGGTGACTTGGGGTGCTGCATAAAACCAGAGATTGAAATTAGCACACATACCGTTCCATAAACCAAATATATAATAGACAAAACCTACTCCTTGCTCAACGAAATGGACTCAACACCCTATATTCAACGCCTGGGAAGATACCTGACAAGTAAAATCTTAAAACCCATGGATTTATATCTCTCCCTAAGGAAATCAAGAGTGTGTACAGTGGCCTAAATGCAGCAATGGAAATCCGATAAATCCCATTATCAAAATAAATTTCAAAAACAAAACACAATGACAGTGAAATAGAGAACAATTCTTAAATAATTCATTAAGGTCTTGTGATGCAACCTGGATTTACCACATCTACACCCAGAGCTGGGTGAGACATAAGGTCGGACACTTCGGGCTGATAGCATTGGTGAGGTTCGGTGAGCAACGCAGACCCTTTGAAGTCATACTGCATGGTACCCATTCTATGGGTCCCAACTCTCCAGGTTTAAGGGATTCTTCCTTCAGCTAAAACATGCATGGGAAACCCAGAGTATGGACCACCGTGTGATTGGGAAACGTATTCAAATGCATCTCAGTTTTCACCCCTGGTACTCGGGTTCACCATTCCAGACGCTTTACTAACACTCTCCCCACATGGAGTGTCAGTGCCTTTAACCTCCTGTTTGGCACAGTTTGCAAATTCTGCGCAAGATGAACAGGAATAGGGAGAAGCAATGAGAGACTAGCTGTAGGTGTCTGCACGGGCAAATGGAACGCTCATTTCCCACCAGGAAGAGGAATTAACCAAAGGCTCAGCGTGCCCTGCCAGAAAGAGATTATGGCCTGAAGCAATCTTGCGGTTTTGCGGCCAGCTCACAAGAAAGCGAGTTGAAGAAAGGAGCTCAGGGGCAGTGTAATTCAGAAACCTGCAGAGTTATGAATGACAGCTATCGTCCAAAAATGTATTGAAGTAAGTCTTCGAAGAGGACTTGAAAGCGGGGCAGAATTTCAGGAACACGATTTCAGGGGGTAGACTGGAATTGTACTTAAAGCATAGGAAAAGAGCCAGAATGTCAACAATGATGCACTTGGCCAAAAAGGGCGTATGCGTTTTTTCCTGAATATATTCAGGAAAAAACGCATACGCCCTTTTTGGCCAACCAAGCAAGCGTGTAAAGGAAATCTGCACTACAATGAAGTCTCACTGCCCCCCCAGTCAAAAGGGCCATCTGAAAAAAGTGTAAAATCCAGAAAGGCAGGACAGGTCATGGAGAACAGGGAGCCTTGTTATGCTGATGGGTGGGATGTAAATTGCCAACAACCACTCTGGAGAAGTGTATGGTGTTTCCAGAAAAACGTAGGAAACAAAGCAACACAGCCTATGGCACTTCCACTTATGGTCCTATAGCTTAGGGAAATTAAATTCAAAAAGACACAGCCACCCCAAAATTTGGGATGTCTCTGTTTACAAAAACCTCGCCTACGGTACAATTTAAATATCTGAGAAAGCAAAAAATGGATAAAGAAGTTGTGGTACGCACGTACAATGGAATATCACTCAGCAATGAAATCTACGTCATCAGGTCCCTATCGGCATAATGAGTGGATTCAGGTACGATGATTCTATGAGAAATAAGTCACACAGATAAAGAAACATCATAAAATATCACTAATACACGGAATGTAAACTTGGCTACACATGAACTGAATTACAAAACAGGACAGGGTCTCAAATTTAGAAAACCAACTTATGCTTGCTTATGGGGAAAGGTGAGTTGGGGTGCTGCATAAAACCAGAGATTGAAATTAGCACACACACCGTTCCATAAGCCAAATATATAATAGACAAGACCTACTCCTTGTTCAACGAAATTGAATCAACACCCCATATTCAACGCCTGGGAAGATACCTGACAAGTAAGAAACTTAAAACCCATGGATTTATATGTCTCCTTAAGGAAATCAAGCGTGTGTACAGCGGCCTAAACGCAGCAGTGAACATCCGATAAATCCCATTATCAAAATGAATTTCAAAAACAAAACACAATGACAGTGAAATAGAGAGCAATTCTTACATAATTCATTCAGGGCTTGTGATGCAACCTGGATTTACCACATCTACACCCAGAGCTGGGTGAGACATAAGGCTGGACACTTCGGGCTGATAGCATTGGTGAGGTTCGGTGAGCAAACGCAGACCCTTTGAAGTCATACTGCATGGTACCCATTCCATGGGTCCTAACTCTCCAGGTTTAGGGATTCTTCTTCAGTTAAAACATGCATGGGAAACCCAGAGTATGGTCAACCGTGTGATTGGGAAACGTTTTCAAATACATCTCAGTTTTCGTCCCCTGGTACTGGGGTTCACCATTCCAGACGGTTTACTAACACTCTCCTCACTTGGAGAGTCAGTGCCTTTCACCTCCTGTTTGGCACAGTTTGCAATTTCTGCGCAAGATGAACAGGAATAGGGAGAACCAATGAGAGACTAGCTGTAGGTGCCTGCACGGGCAAAAGGAACGCTCATTTCCCACCAGGAAGAGGAATTAACCAAAGGCTCAATGTGCCCTGCCGGAAACAGATTAGGGCCTGAAGCAATCCTGCGGTTTGGCGGCCAGCTGACATGGAAGCGAGTTGCAGAAAGGAGCTAAGGGGCACTGTAATTCACAAACCTGCAGAGTTATGAATGACAGCTATCGTCCAAAATGTACTGAAGTAAGTCTTCGAAGAGGACTTGAAAGCGGGGCAGAATTTTAGGAAAACGATTTCAGGGGGTAGACTGGAATTGCGCTTAAAGCATAGGAATAGAGGCAGAATGTCGACAATGATGCACTTGGCTAAAAAGGGCATATGCGTTTTTTCCTGAATATATTCAGGAAAAAACGCAAACGCACTTTTAGACCAACCAAGCAAGCGTGTAAATGAAATCGGCACTACAATGAAGTCTCACTGCCCCGTGGTCAAAAGGGCCATCTGAAAAAAGTGTAAAATCCTGAAAGGCAGGAAAGGTCATGGAAAACAGGGAGCCTTGTTATGCTTATGGGCGGGATGTCTACAGTACAAGTTAAATATCCAAGAAAGCAAAAAATGCATAAATAAGTTTTGGTACAGACGTACAGTGGAATATCACTCAGCAATGAAATCTACGTCATCAGGCCCGTAGCGGCATAATGAGTGGATTCAGGTACGATGATTCTACGAGAAATAAGTCACACAGAAAAAGAAACATCATAAGATATCACTAATACACGGAATGTAAAGTTGGCTACACATGAACTGAATTACAAAACAGAACAGGGTCTAAAATTTAGAAAACCAACTTATGCTTGCTTATGGGGAAAGGTGAGTTGGGGTGCTGCATAAAACCAGAGATTGAAATTAGCACAGATACCGTTCCATAAGCCAAATATATAATAGACAAGCCCTACTCCTTGCTCAACGAAATGGACTCAACACCCCATATTCAACGCCTGGCAAGATACCTGACAAGTAAGAATCTTAAAACCCATGGATTTATATGTCTCCATAAGGAAATCAAGCGTGTGTACAGCGGCCTAAACGCAGCAGTGAAAATCCGATAAATCCCATTATCAAAATAAATTTCAAAAACAAAACACAATGACAGTGAAATTGAGAGAAATTCTTAAATAATTCATTCAGGGCTTGTGATGCAACCTGGATTTACCACATCTACACCCAGAGCTGGGTGAGACATAAGGCTGGACACTTCGGGCTGATAGCATTGGTGAGGTTCGGTGAGCAAACGCAGACCCTTTGAAGTCCTGCTGCATGGTACCCATTCCATGGGTCCCAACTCTCCAGGTTTAAGGGATTCTTCCTTCAGCTAAAACATGCATGGGAAACCCAGACTATCGTCCGCCGTGTGATTGGGAAACGTTTTCAAATGCATCTCAGTTTTCGTCCCCTGGTACTCGGGTTCACCAATCCAGACGCTTTACTAACACTCTCCCCACTTGGAGAGTCAGTGCCTTTAACCTCCTGTTTGGCACACTTGGCAATTTCTGCGCAAGATGAACAGGCATAGGGAGAACCAATGAGAGACTAGCTGTTGGTGTCTGCACGGGCAAATTGAACGCTCATTTCCCACCAGGAAGAGGAATTAACCAAAGGCTCAGCGTGCCCGGCCGGAAACATATTAGGGCCTGAAGCAATCCTGCGGTTTTGCGGCCAGCTCACAAGAAAAGGAGTTGAAGAAAGGAGCTCAGGGGCACTGTAATTCACAAACCTGCAGAGTTATGAATGACAGCTATCGTCCAAAAATGTACTGAAGTAAGTCTTTAAAGAGGACTTGAAAGCGGGGCAGAATTTCAGGAAAACGATTTCAGGGGGTAGACTGGAATTGCACTTAAAGCATAGGAAAAGAGGCAGAATGTCGACAATGATGCACTTGGCCAAAAAGGGCGTATGCGTTTTTTCCTGAATATATTCAGGAAAAAACGCATACGCCCTTTTTGGCCAACCAAGCAAGCGTGTAAAGGAAATCTGCACTACAATGAAGTCTCACTGCCCCCCGGTCAAAAGGGCCATCTGAATAAAGTGTAAAATCCAGAAAGGCAGGACAGGTCTTGGAGAACAGGGAGCCTTGTTATGCTGATGGGCGGGATGTAAATTGCCAACAGCCATTCTGGAGAAATGTATGGTGTATCCTGAAACACGTAGGAAACAAAGCAACACAGCCTATGTCACTTCCACTTATGGTCCTATAGCTTAGGGAAATTAAAATCACAAACACACAGCCACCCCAATGTTTGGGATGGCTCTGTTTACAAGAACCTTGTCTACGGTACAAGTTAAATATCCGAGAAAGGAAAAAGTGGATAAAGAAGTTCTGGTACGCACGTACAATGGAATATCACTCCGCAATGAAATCTACGTCTTTAGGCCCATAGCGGCATAATGAGTGAATTCAGGTACGATGATTCTACGAGAAATAAGTCACACAGAAAAAGAAACATCATAATATATCAGTAATACACGGAATGTAAACTTGGCTACACATAAACTGAATTACAAAACAGAACAGGGTCTCAAATTTAGAAAACCAACTTATGCTTGCTTATGGGGAAAGGTGAGTTGGGGTGCTGCATAAAACCAGAGATTGAAATTAGCACAGATACCGTGCCATAAGCCAAATATATAATAGACAAGCCCTAGTCCTTGCTCAACGAAATGGACTCAACACCCCATATTTAATGCCTGGCAAGATACCTGGCAAGTAAGAATCTTAAAACCCATGGATTTATATGTCTCCATAAGGAAATCAAGCGTGTGTACAGCGGCCTAAACGCAGCAGTGAAAATCCGATAAATCCCATTATCAAAATAAATTTCAAAAACAAAACACAATGACAGTGAAATAGAGAGCAATTCTTAAATAATTCATTCAGGGCTTGTGATGCAACCTGGATTTACCACATCTACACCCAGAGCTGGGTGAGACATAAGGCTGGACACTTCGGGCTGATAGCATTGGTGAGGTTGGGTGAGCAAACGCAGACCCTTTGAAGTCATACTGCATGGTACCCATTCCATGGGTCCCAAGTCTCCAGGTTTAAGGGATTCTTCCTTCAGCTAAAACATGCATGGGAAACCCAGACTATCGTCCGCCGTGTGATTTGGAAACGTTTTCAAATGCATCTCAGTTTACGTTCCCTGGTACTCGGGTTCACCATTCCAGACGCTTTACTAACACTCTCCCCACTTGGAGAGTCAGTGCCTTTAACCTCCTGTTTGGCACAGTTTGCAATTTCTGCGCAAGATGAACAGGAATAGGGAGAAGCAATGAGAGACTAGCTGTAGGTGTCTGCACGGGCAAATGGAACGCTCATTTCCCACCAGGAAGAGGAATTAACCAAATGGTCAGCGTGCCCTGCCAGAAACAGATTAGGGCTTGAAGCAATCCTGCGGTTTTGCGGCCAGCTCACAAGAAAGTGAGTTGCGGAAAGGAGCTCAGGGGCACTGTAATTCACAAACCTGCAGAGTTATGAATGACAGTTATCGTCCAAAAATGTATTGAAGTAAGTCTTTGAAGAGGACTTGAAAGTGGGGCAGAATTTCAGGAAAACGATTTCAGGGGGTAGACTGGATTTGCACTTAAAGCATAGGAAAAGAGGCAGAATGTCGACAATGATGCACTTGGCCAAAAAGGGCGTATGCGTTTTTTCCTGTCAGGAAAAAACGCATACGCCCTTTTTGGCCAACCAAGCCGGCATGTAAAGGAAATCTGCACTACAATGAAGTCTCTCTGCCCCCCGGTCAAAAGGGCCATCTGAAAAAAGTGTAAAATCCAGAAAGGCAGGACAGGTCTTGGAGAACAGGGAGCCTTGTTATGCTGATGGGCGGGATGTAAATTGCCAACAGCCACTCTGGAGAAGTGTATGGTGTATCCTGAAACACGTAGGAAACAAAAGAACACAGCCTATGTCACTTCCACTTATGGTCCTATAGCTTAGGGAAATTAAAATCACAAACACACAGCCACCCCAATGTTTGGGATGGCTCTGTTTACAAGAACCTTGTCTACGGTACAAGTTAAATATCCGAGAAAGGAAAAAATGGATAAAGAAGTTCTGGTACGCACCAACAATGGAATATCACTCAGTAATGAAATCTACGTCTTCAGGCCCGTAGCGGCATAATGAGTGAATTCAGGTACGATGATTCTACGAGAAATAAGTCACACAGAAAAAGAAACATCATAATATATCAGTAATACACGGAATGTAAATTTGGCTACACATAAACTGAATTACAAAACAGAACAGGGTCTCAAATGTAGAAAACCAACTTATGCTTGCTTATGGGGAAAGGTGAGTTGGGGTGCTGCATAGAACCAGAGATTGAAATTAGCACAGATACCGTTCCATAAGCCAAATATATAATAGACAAGCCCTACTCCTTGCTCAACGAAATGGACTCAACACCCCATATTCAACGCCTGGCAAGATACCTGACTAGTAAGAATCTTAAAGCCCATGGATTTATATGTCTCCATAAGGAAATCAAGCATGTGTACAGCAGCCTAAACGCAGCAGTGAAAATCCGATAAATCCCATTATCAAAATAAATTTCAAAAACAAAACACAATGACAGTGAAATAGAGAGCAATTCTTAAATCATTCATTCAGGGCTTGTGATGCAACCTGGATTTACCACATCTACACACAGAGCTGGGTGAGACATAAGGCTGGACACTTCGGGCTGATAGCATTGGTGAGGTTCGGTGAGCAAACGCAGACCCTTTGAAGTCATACTGCATGGTACCCATTCCATGGGTCCCAACTCTCCAGGTTTAAGGGATTCTTCCTTCAGCTAAAACATGCATGGGAAACCCAGACTATCGTCCGCCGTGTGATTGGGAAACGTTTTCAAATGCATCTCAGTTTTCGTCCTCTGGTACTCGGGTTCACCATTCCAGACGCTTTACTAACACTCTCCCCACTTGGAGAGTCAGTGCCTTTAACCTCCTATTTGGCACAGTTTGCAATTTCTACGCAAGATTAACAGGAATAGGGAGAACCAATGAGAGACTAGCTGTAGGTGTCTGCAGGGGCAAATGAAACGCTCATTTCCCACCAGGAAGAGGAATTCACCAAAGGCTCAGCGTGCCCTGAGGGAAACAGATTAGGGCCTCCAGCAATCCTGCGGTTTTTCGGCCAGCTCACAAGAAAGCGAGTTGAGGAAACGAGCTCAGGGTCACTGTAATTCACAAACCTGCAGAGTTATGAATGTCATCTTTCGTCCAAAAATGTATTGAAGTAAGTCTTCGAAGAGGACTTGAAAGCGGGGCAGAATTTCAGGAAAACGATTTCAGGGGGTAGACTGGAATTGCACTTAAAGCATAGGAAAAGAGGCAGAATGTCGACAATGTTGCACTGGCCAAAAAGTGCGTATGCGTTTTTTCCTGAATATATTCAGGAAAAAACGCATACGCCATTTTTGGCCAAGCAAGCAAGCAGGTAAATGAAATCTGCACTACAATGAAGTCTCACTGCCCCCCGGTCAAAAGGGGCATCTGAAAAAGTGTAAAATCCAGAAAGGCAGGACAGGTCATGGAGAACAGGGAGCCTTGTTATGCTGATGGGGGTATGTAAATTGCAAACAGCCACTCTGGAGAAGTGTATGGGGTTTCCTGAAACACGTAGGAAACAAAGCAACAGAGCCTATGGCACTTCCACTTATGGTCCTATAGCTTAGGGAAATTAAAATCAAAAACACACAGCCACCCCAAAGTTTGGGACAGCTCTGTTTACAAGAACGTCGTCTACGGTACAAGTTAAATATCCCAGAATGTGAAAAATGGTTAAAGAAGTTGTGGTACGCACGTACAATGGAATATCACTCACCAATGAAATCTATGTCATCAGGCCCGTCGCGGCATATTGAGTGGATCCAGGTACGATGATTCTAAGTGAAATAAGTCACACAGAAAATGAAACATCATAAGATATCACTAATACACGGAATGTAAACTTGGCTACTCATGAACTGAATTACAAAACAGAACAGGGTCTCAAATTTAGAACACCAACTTATGCTTGCTTATGGGGAAAGGTGAGGTGGGGTGCTGCATAAAACCAGAGATAGAAATTAGCACACATACCTTTCCATAAGCCAAATATGTAATAGTCAAGACCTACACCTTGCTCAACGAAATGGACTAAACACACCATATTCAACTCCTAGGATTACACATGTCTAGTAAGAATCTTCAAACCCATGGATTTATATGTCTCCGTAAGAGAATCAAGTGTGTGTACAGCTGCATGAAGGCAGCAGAGAAAATCCGATAAATCCCATTATCAAAATAAACTACAAAAACAAACACAATGACAGTGAAATAGAGAGCAATTCTTAAATAATTCATTCAGGGCTTGTGATGCAACCTGGATTTACCACATCTACACCTAGAGCTGAGTGAGACATAAGGTTCGACACTTTGGGCTGATAGCATTGGTGAGGTTTGGTGAGAAAATGCAGGCCCTTTGAAGTCATACTGCATGGTACCCATTGCATGGGTCCCAGCTCTCCAGGTTTAAGGGATTCTTCCTTCAGGTAAAACACGCATGGGAAACCCAGAATATGGTCCACCGTGTGACTGGGAAACCTTTTTAAATGCATCTCAGTTTTCTTCCCCTCATACTCGGTTTTACCATTCCAGAAGCTTTAATAACTCTTTCCGCAATTGGAGAGTCAGTGCCTTTAACATCCTGTTTGGCACAGTTTGGAATTTCTGAGCAAGATGAACATGAATAGGGAGAACCAATGAGAGATTAGCTGTAGGTGTCTGCACGAGCAAATTTAACGCTCATTTCCCATCAGGAAGATGAATTAGCCAAAGGCTCAACATGCCGTGCCGGAACCAGATTAGGGCCTGAAGCAATCCTGCGGTTTTGCGGCCAGCTCACAAGAAAGCGAGTTGAAGAATGGAGTTCAGGGGCACTGTAATTCACAAACCTGCAGAGTTATAAATGACAGCTATCGTCCAAAAATATATTGAACTAAGGCTGCAAAGAGGACTTGAACGCGGGGCAGAATTCCAGGAATACGATTTCAGGAGGTAGACGGGAAGTCCTCTGAAAGTATAGGAGAAGAGGCAGAACTTCGACAATGATGCACTTGGTCAAAAAGGGCATATGCGTTTCTTCCAGGGCCCTCATTAAAGAGGGTAGGAGGCTCCCAGCATGCTTCAGTGGTCAACAGAGGGCCTACGTCGCCAAGGCGACGTGAGCCATCCAGGCAGGAGTGACCTCACATCAGAGCGCCCACCTCACAGAAGGGTAAGGAACCCAGTCATGATCAGACTCTCACCAGAGTGCCCACATAAGCAAGGGGCTGGGAATCAGGCAGGAGTGTCCTCACACCCGTGGGGCCACATCATCGAAAGTTGAGGTACCCAGCACATGTGGCCTCAAACCAGAGGACCCACATCACCATGGGTCTCGGAGCGAGGCAGGCAGGATTAACCTCAAAACACATGGCCCATTGTATAAAAAAGGTGAGGAATCCAGCAGTTGGAACATCCCAGCAGGCGGCCCAGAGCACCGAGGCTATGGGATCCAGGCAGTGATGAACTCACAACAGAGGGCCCTCATCGTGATACTGTAAGCAACCCAGCCGTTGTAACCTCAGAGCACAAGGCCCACATCCCCATGGGGAAGGGAACCAAGCAGGAGTGTCATCGCACCAGTGGGCACACAACAGAAAATGTGGGGAGCCCAGCAGTTAGGGCCGGACGCCAGAGGGCCCTCATCACTGAGGAGAGGAGGCTCCCAGCAAGCTCCAACTGCTACCAGAAGGCCGATGTCGCCAATGCGGGGTGTGCCAGCCAGGCAGGAGTGACCTCACAGCAGAGGGCCAATCACACAAAAGTGTGAGGAACCCAAAGAGGATCAGACTCTCACCGGAGGGCCCACATCACCAAGGGAATGGAAACCAGGCAGGAGTGTCCTCACACCAGTGTGGCCACATCACCGAAATGTGACGGACCCAGCACACGTGGCCTCAAACTACAGGACACACATCACCAAGGGGCTGGGAGTGAGACAGGCAGGAGGAGCCTCCAAACAGAGGGCCCATAGCATAAAAAAGGTGAGGAATCCCGCAGTTGGAACCTCCCAGCAGGTGGCCAGGAGCAGCGAGGCTATGGGATCCAGGCCTGACTGAACTCAAAACAGAGGGGCCTCATCATGAAACTGTGAGCAACCCAGCCGTTGGGACCTTAGAGCAGAAGGCCCACATTCCCATGTGGTTGGGGCCCTGGCAGAAGTGTACTCGCACCACAGGGCGCACATCAGAGAATTTTGGGAGCCCAGAAGTTAGGGCCTGACGCAAGAGGGCCCTCATTACCAAGGGGAGGAGACCCCAAGCAGGCACCAACTCCCAACTGAGGGCCCATGTCGCCAAGGTGACGTGCAACAGCCAGGCAGGAGTGACCTCACAGCTGAGGGCCTACCTCACAGAATGGTGAGGAACCCAGCCAATGTAAGACTCTCACCAGAGGGCCCACATCACCAAGGGCATCAGAACCAGGCAGGACTGTCTTCACACCAGGGTGGCCACATCATAGAAAGGTGAGGAACCCAGCACATGTGGCCTAAACCAGAGGATCCAGATCTCCAAGGGGCTCGGAGTGAGGCAGGCAGGAGTAGACTCACAACACAGGGCCAATAGAATAAAAAAGCTGAGGAATCGTGCAGTGGGAACCTCCCAGCAGGCGGCCCAGAGCACCGAGTCTATGCCGTCCAGGCCGCAGTGAACTCACAGCAGAGGGCCCACATCATGAAACTGTGAGCAACCCAGCCGTTGGGACCTCAGAGCAGAAGGCCCACATCCCCATGGGGTTGGGAACATGGCACGAGTGTCCTCGCACCACTTAGCACGTATCAGAAAATGTGGGTACCCAGCAGTTAGGGCCTGACGCCAGAGGGCCCTCATCACCGAGGGGAGGAGGCTCCGAGCAGGCTCCAACTGCCACAAGAGGGCCGACATTGCCAAGGCGGGGTGTGCCAGCCAGGCAGGAGTGACCTCACAGCAGAGGGCCCACCTCACAGAAGTGGGAGGAACCGAGCCAGGATCAGACTCTCACCAGAGGGCCCACATCACCAAGGGGATAGGAACCAGGCAGGAGTGTCCTCACACCAGTGGGGCCACATCATCGAAAGGTGAGGGACCCAGCACACGTGGCCTCAAACCAGAGGACACACATCACCAAGGGGCTGGGAGTGAGGCAGGCAGGAGGAGTCTCAAAACAGAGGGCCCATAGAAGGAAAAAGGTGAGGAATCCCGCAGTTGGAACCTCCCCGCAGGAGGCCAGGTGCAGCGAGGCTATGGGGTCCATGCCGGAGTGAACTCACACCAGAGGGCCCTCATCATGAAACTGAGCAACGTACCATTGGGACCTCAGAGCAGAAGACCCACATTCCCATGGGGTTGGGATCCTGGCAGGAGTGTACTCGCACCACAGGGCGCACATCAGAAAATTTTGGGAGCCCAGGAGTTAGGGTCTGACGCCAGAGGGCCCTCATTACCGAGGGGAGGAGACTCCCAGCAGGCACCAACTCCCAACTGAGGGCCCACGTCGCCACGTTGACGTGTGCCAGCCAGGCAGGAGTGACCTCACAGCAGAGGGCCTACCTCACAGAAGGGTGAGGAACCCAGCCAGGATAAGACTCTCACCAGAGGGCCCACATCACCAAGGGGATCGGAACAAGGCAGGAGTGTCCTCACACCAGAGTGGCCACATTATAGAAAGGTGAGGAACCCAGCACATGTGGCCTAAACCAGAGGACCCACATTTCCAAGGTGCTCCGAGTGAGGAAGGCAGGAGTAGCCTAACAACACAGGGCCCACAGAATAAAAAATGTGAGGAATCCAGCAGTTTGAACCTCCCAGCAGGTGGCCCAGAGCATGGAGTCTATGGGATCCAGGCCACAGTGAACTCACAGCAGAGGGCCCACATCATGAAACTGTGAGCAACCCAGCCAGTGGGACCTCAGAGCAGAAGGCCCACATCCCCATGGGGATGGGAACCTCGCAGGAGTGTCCTCGCACAACTTAGCACGTATCAGAAAATGTGGGATCCCAGCAGTTATGGCCTGACGCCAGAGGGCCCTCATCACTGAGGAGAGGAGGCTACCAGCAGGCTCCAAATGCCACCAGAGGGCCGACGTCACCAAGGCAATGGGAGCAAGCCAGGCAGGAGTTACCTCACAGCAGAGGGCCCACCTCCCAGAAGTGTGAGGAGCCCAAACAGGATCAGACTCTAACCAGAGCGCCAACATCACCAAAGGGATGGAAACCAGGCAGGAGTGTCCTCACACCAGTGGGGCCACATCAGCGAAAGGTGAGGAACACAGCACATGTGGCCTCAAACAAGGGGACACACATCACGAAAGGGCTGGGAGTGAGGCATGCAGGAGGAAACTCACAACAGAGCGCCCATAGAATAAAAAAGGTGAGGAACCCCGCAGTTGGAAGCTCCAAGCAGGTGGCCCAGAGCACCGAGGCTATGGGATCCATGCCGGAGTGAACTCACAGCAGAGGGCCCACATTCTGACACTGTGAGCAACCCAGGCTTTGGGACCTCAGAGCAGAAAGCCCACATCCCCATGGGGATGGGACCCTGGCTGGAGTGTACTCGCACGACAGGGCGCACATCAGAAAATTTTGGGAGCCCATGAGTTAGGGCCTGACGCCAGAGGGCCCTCATTACCGAGGGGAGGAGACTCCCAGGAGGCACCAACTCCCAACTGAGGGCCCACATCGCCAAGCTGACGTGTGCCAGCCAGGCAGGAGTGACCTCACAGCAGAGGGCCCACCTCCCAGAAGTGTGAGGAATCCAGACAGGATCAGACTCTCACCAGAGGGCCCCCATCACCAAGGGGATGGGAACCAGGCAGGAGTGTCCTCACACCAGTGGGGCCACATCAATAAAGGTGAGGAAACCGGTACATGTGGCTTTAAACCAGAGGACCTACATCACAAATGGGCTGGAAGTGAGTCAGGAAGTAGGAGCATGAAAACACAGGACACAAAGAATAAAAGAGGTAAGGAATCCAGCAGTAGGAACCTCCCAGCAGGCCGCTCAGAGCACAGAGTCTATGGGATCTAGGCCTGGGTGAACTAACACCAGAGAGCCAACATCATGAAACGGTGAACAACACAGGTGTTGGGACCTTAGAGCAGAAGGCCCACATGCCCATGGGGATGGGAACCTCGCAGGAGTGTCCTCGCACCACTTAGCACGTATCAGAAAATGTGGGTACCCAGCAGTTAGGGCCTGACGCAAGAGGGCCCCCATCACCGAGGGGAGGTTCCCAGCAGGCTCCAACTGCCACAAGAGGGCCGATGTTGCCCAGGTGGGGTGTGCCAGCCAGGCAGGAGTGACCTCACAGCAGAGGGCCCCCCTCACAGAAGGGTGAGGAACCCAGCCAGGATCAGACTCTCACCAGAGGGCCCACATCATCAAGGGGATAGGAACCAGGCAGGAGTGTCCTCACATCAGTGGGGCCACATCATCGAAAGGCGAGGGACCCAGCATACGTGGCCTCAAACCAGAGGACACACATCACCAAGGGGCTGGGAGTGAGGCAGGCAGGAGGAGTCTCAAAACAGAGGGCCCATAGAAGAAAAAAGGTGAGGAATCCCGCAGTTGTAACTTCCCAGCAGGTGGCCAAGAGCAGGGAGGCTATGGGATCCAGGCCGGAGAGAACTCGCAGCAGAGGGCCCTCATCATGAAACTGAGTAACCCACGGTTGGGACCTCAGAGCAGAAGGCCCACATTCCCATGGGGTTGGGAACCTGGCAGGAGTGTACTCGAACCACAGGGCGCATATCAGAAAATATTGGGAGCCCAGGAGTTAGGGCCTGACGCCAGAGCGCCCTCATTACCGAGGGGAGGAGACACACAGCAGGCACCAAAACCCAACAGAGGGCCGACGTAGCCAAGGCGGGGTGTGCCAGCCAGGCAGGAGTGACGTCAGAGAAGAGGGCCCACCTCACAGAAGTGTGAGGAACCCAACCAGGATCAGACTCTCACCGGAGGGCCCATATCACCAAGCAGATGGGAACCAGGCATGAGTGTCCTCACACCAGTGGGGCCACATCAGCCAAAGGTGAGGAACCCAGCACATGTGGCCTCAAACCAGAGGATACACATCACCAAGGGGCTAGGAGTGAGGCAGGTGTCTGGAGGGGCACATTTAACTTTAATTTCCCACCAGGAAGTGGAATGAACCAAAGTCTCAGAGTGCCGTGCCGGACCCTGATTACGGCCTGAAGCAAACCTGCGGTTCTGTGGCCAGTTTTCAAGGAAACGAGTTAAGAAAGGAAATCACGGGCACTGTAATTCACAAACCTGCAGAGTTATAAATGACAGCTATTGGCAAAAATATATGGAAGTAAGTCTGCAAAGAGGACTTGAAAACGAGGAAGAATTGCAGGAATCATATTTCAGGAGGTAGATTGGAATTGCATTTAAAGCATGTGAAAAGCGGCAGATCTTTGACAGTGATGCACTTGGACCAAAGTGCGTAAACATTTTTTCCTGAATATATTCAGGAAAAAACACATATGCCCTTTTTGGCCAACCAAGCACTCGAGCAATGGAAATCCGCACTACAATGAAGTCTCATTTCCCATTCGTCAAAAGGGCCATCTGAAAAAAGTGTAAAAACCAGAAACACAGGACAGGCCATGGAGAACAGGGAGCCTTGTTATGCTGATGGGCGGGATGTAAATGCCAACAGCCACTCTGGAGAAGTGTATGGTGTTTCCTGAAACACCTAAGAAACAAAGCAACGGAGACTACGGCACTTCCACTTATGGTCTTATAGATCACGGAAATTAAAATCAAAAACAGACAGCCACCCCAAAGTGTCGGACGGCTCTGTTTACAAGAACCTCGTCTACGGAACAAGTTAAATATCCCAGAAAGCGAAAAATGGATAAAGAAGTGTGGTACGTACGTACAAATGGATATCACTCACCAATGAAATCTATTTCATCAGGCCCGTCGCGGCATAATGAGTGGATTCAGGTACGATGATTCTAAGTGAAATAAGTCACACAGAAAATGAAACATCATAAGTTATCACTAATACACGGAATGTAAACTTGGCTACACATGAACTGAATTACAAAACAGAACAGGGTCTCAAATTTAGAAAACCAACTTATGCTTGCTTAAGGGGAAAAGTGAGTTGGGGTGCTGCATAAAAGCAGAGATAGAAATTAGCACAGATACCTTTCCATAAGCCAAATATGTAATAGTCAAGACCTACGCCTTGCTCAACGAAATGGACTCAACACCTCATATTCAACGCCTAGGAATACACCTGACTAGTAAGAATCTTCAAACCCATGGATTCATATGTCTCCTTAAGACAATCAAGCGTGTGTACAGCTGCATGAACGCAGCAGAGAAAATCCAATAAATCCCATTATCAAAATGAATTAGAAAAACAAAACACAATGAGAGTGAAATAGAGAGCAATTCTTAAATAATTCATTCAGGGCATGTGATGCAACCTGGATTTACCACATCTACATCCAGAGCTGGGTGAGACATAAGGCTGGACACTTCGGGCTGATAGCATTGGTGAGGTTCGGTGAGCAAACACAGACCCTTTGAAGTCATACTGCATGGTACCCATTCCATGGGTCCCAACTCTCCAGGTTTAAGGGATTCTTCCTTCAGCTAAAACATGCATGGGAAACCCACAGAACTGTACACTGTGTGACCGGGAAACGTTTTCAAATGCATCTCAGTTTTCGTCCCCTGGTACTCGGGTTCATCATTCCAGACGCTTTACTAACACTCTCCCCACTTGGAGAGTCAGTGCCATTAACCTCCTGTTGGCACAGTTTGCAATTTCTGCGCAAGATGTACAGGAATAGTGAGAACCAATGAGAGACTAGCTGTAGGTGCCTGCATGGGCAAATGGAACGCTCATTTCCGACCAGGAAGAGGAATTAAACAAAGGCTCAGAGTTCCCCCCCGGAAAGAGATTATGGCCTGAAGCAATCCTGCGGTTTTGCGGCCAGCTCACAAGAAAGAGAGTTGAAGAAAGGAGCTCAGGGGCACTGCAATTCACAAACCTGCAGAGTTATGAATGACAGCTATCGTCCACAAATGTATTGAAGTAAGTCTTAGAAGAGGACTTGAAAGCGGGGCAGAATTTCAGGAAAACGATTTCAGGGGGTAGACTGGAATTGCACTTAAAGCATAGGAAAAGAGGCAGAATGTCGACAATGATGCACTTGGCCAAAAAGGGCGTATGCGTTTTTTCCTGAATATATTCAGGAAAAAACGCATACGCACTTTTTCGACAACCAAGCAAGCGTGTAAAGGAAATGTGCACTACAATGAAGTCTCACTGCCCCCCGGTCAAAAGGGCCATCTGAAAAATGTGTAAAATCCAGAAAGGCAGGACAGGTTTTGGAGAACAGGGAGCCTTGTTATGCTGATGGGCGGGATGTAAATTGCCAACAGCCACTCTGGAGAAATGTATGGTGTATCCTGAAACACGTAGGAAACAAAGCAACACAGCCTATGTCACTTCCACTTATGGTCCTATAGCTTAAAGAAATTAAAATCAAAAACACACAGCCACCCCAAAGTTTGGGATGGCTCTGTTTACAAGAACCTTGTCTACGGTACAAGTTAAATATCCGAGAAAGGAAAAAATGGATAAAGAAGTTCTGGTACGCACGTACAATGGAATATCATTCAGCAATTAAATCTACGTCTTCAGGCCCGTAGCGGTATAATGAGTGGATTCAGGTACGATGATTCGTGGAGAAATAAGTCACACAGAAAAATAAACATCATAAGATATCAGTAATACACGGAATGTAAACTTGGCTACACATAAACTGAATTACAAAACAGAACAGGGTCTCAAATTTAGAAAACCAACTTATGCTTGCTTATGGGGAAAGGTGAGTTGGGGTGCTGCATAAAACCAGAGATTGGAATTAGCACAGGTACCGTTCCATAAGCCAAATATATTATAGACAAGACCTACTACTTGCTCAACGAAATGGACTCAACAGCCCATATTCAACGCCTTGCAAGATACCTGACAAGTAAGAATCTTAAAAACCATGGATTTATATGTCTCCATAAGGAAAACAAGCGTGTGTACAGCAGCCTAAACGGAACAGTGAAAATCCGGTAAATCCCATTATCAAAATAAATTTCAAAAAAAAAAACACAATGACAGTGAAATAGAGAGCAATTCTTAAATAATTCATTCAGGGCTTGTGATGCAACCTGGATTTACCACATCTACACCCAGAGCTGGGTGAGACATAAGGCTGGACACTTCGGGCTGATAGCATTGGTGAGGTTCGGTGAGCAGACGCAGACCCTTTGAAGTCATACTGCATGGTACCCATTCCATGGGTCCCAACTCTCCAGGTTTAAGGGACTCTTCCTTCAGCTAAAACATGCATGGGAAACCCAGACTATCGTCCGCCGTGTGATTGGGAAACGTTTTCAAATGCATCTCAGTTTTCGTCCCCTCGTACTCGGTTTTACCATTCCAGACGCTTTACTAACACTCTCCCCACTTGGAGAGTCAGTGCCTTTAACCTCCTGTTTGGCACAGTTTGGAATTTCTGCGCAAGATGAACAGGAATAGGGAGAACCAATGAGAGATTAGCTGTAGGTGTCTGCACGAACAAATTTAACGCTCATTTCCCATCAGGAAGAGGAATTCACCAAAGGCTCAGCGTGCCCTGACGGAAACAGATTAGGGCCTGCAGCAATCCTGCGGTTTTGCGGCCAGCTCACAAGAAAGCGAGTTGAGGAAACGAGCTCAGGGGTACTGTAATTCACAAACCTGCAGAGTTATGAATGACAGCTATCGTCCAAAAATGTATTGAAGTAAGTCTTCGAAGAGGACTTGAAAGCGGGGCAAAATTTCAGGAAATCGATTTCAGGGGGTAGACTGGAATTGCACTTAAAGCATAGGAATAGAGGCAGAATGTCGACAATGATGCACTGGCCAAAAAGTGCGTATGCGTTTTTTCCTGAATATATTCAGGAAAAAACGCATACGCCATTTTTGGCCAAGCAAGCAAGCAGGTAAATGAAATCTGCACTACAATGAAGTCTCACTGCCCCCCGGTTAAAAGGGGCATCTGAAAAAGTGTAAAATCCAGAAAGGCAGGACAGGTCATGGAGAACAGGGAGCCTTGTTATGCTGATGGGGGGGATGTAAATTGCAAACAGCCACTCTGGAGAAGTGTATGGGGTTTCCTGAAACACGTAGGAAACAAAGCAACAGAGCCTATGGCACTTCCACTTATGGTCCTATAGCTTAGGGAAATTAAAATCAAAAACACACAGCCACCCCAAAGTTTGGGACGGCTCTGTTTACAAGAACGTCGTCTACGGTACAAGTTAAATATCCCAGAATGTGAAAAATGGTTAAAGAAGTTGTGGTACGCACGTACAATGGAATATCACTCACCAATGAAATCTATGTCATCAGGCCCGTCGCGGCATATTGAGTGGATCCAGGTACGATGATTCTAAGTGAAATAAGTCACACAGAAAATGAAACATCATAAGATATCACTAATACACGGAATGTAAACTTGGCTACACATGAACTGAATTACAAAACAGAACAGGGTCTCAAATTTAGAACACCAACTTATGCTTGCTTATGGGGAAAGGTGAGGTGGGGTGCTGCATAAAACCAGAGATAGAAATTAGCACACATACCTCTCCATAAGCCAAATATGTAATAGTCAAGACCTACACCTTGCTCAACGAAATGGACTAAACACACCATATTCAACACCTAGGATTACACATGACTAGTAAGAATCTTCAAACCCATGGATTTATATGTCTCCGTAAGAGAATCAAGTGTGTGTACAGCTGCATGAAGGCAGCAGAGAAAATCCGATAAATCCCATTATCAAAATAAACTACAAAAACAAACACAATGACAGTGAAATAGAGAGCAATTCTTAAATAATTCATTCAGGGCTTGTGATGCAACCTGGATTTACCACATCTACACCTAGAGCTGAGTGAGACATAAGGTTCGACACTTTGGGCTGATAGCATTGGTGAGGTTCGGTGAGAAAATGCAGGCCCTTAGAAGTCATACTGCATGGTACCCATTGCATGGGTCCCACCTCTCCAGGTTTAAGGGATTCTTCCTTCAGGTAAAACACGCATGGGAAACCCAGAATATGGTCCACCGTGTGACCGGGAAACCTTTTTACATGCATCTCAGTTTTCTTCCCCTCATACTCGGTTTTACCATTCCAGACACTTTACTAACTCTTTCCCCAATTGGAGAGTCAGTGCCTTTAACCTCCTGTTTGGCACAGTTTGGAATTTCTGAGCAAGATGAACAGGAATAGGGAGAACCAATGAGAGATTAGCTGTAGGTGTCTGCACGAGCAAATTTAACGCTCATTTCCCACCAGGAAGAGGAATTAGCCAAAGGCTCAACATGCCGTGCCGGAACCAGATTAGGGCCTGAAGCAATCCTGCGGTTTTGCGGCCAGCTCACAAGAAAGCGAGTTGAAGAATGGAGCTCAGGGGCACTGTAATTCACAAACCTGCAGAGTTATAAATGACAGCTATCGTCCAAAAATATATTGAAGTAAGGCTGCAAAGAGGACTTGAACGCGGGGCAGAATTCCAGGAATACGATTTCAGGAGGTAGACGGGAAGTCCTCTGAAAGTATAGGAGAAGAGGCAGAACTTCGACAATGATGCACTTGGTCAAAAAGGGCATATGCGTTTCTTCCAGGGCCCTCATTAAAGAGGGTAGGAGGCTCCCAGCATGCTTCAGTGGCCAACAGAGGGCCTACGTCGCCAAGGCGACGTGAGCCATCCAGGCAGGAGTGACCTCACATCAGAGCGCCCACCTCACAGAAGGGTAAGGAACCCAGTCATGATCAGACTCTCACCAGAGTGCCCACATAAGCAAGGGGCTGGGAATCAGGCACGAGTGTCCTCACACCCGTGGGGCCACATCATCGAAAGTTGAGGTACCCAGCACATGTGGCCTCAAACCAGAAGTCCCACATCACCATGGGTCTCAGAGCGAGGCAGGCAGGATTAACCTCAAAACACATGGCCCATTGTATAAAAAGGTGAGGAATCCAGCAGTTGGAACATCCCAGCAGGCGGCCCAGAGCACCGAGGCTATGGGATCCAGGCAGTGATGAACTCACAACAGAGGGCCCTCATCGTGATACTGTAAGCAACCCAGCCGTTGTGACCTCAGAGCACAAGGCCCACATCCCCATGGGGAAGGGAACCAAGCAGGAGTGTCATCGCACCAGTGGGCACACAACAGAAAATGTGGGGAGCCCAGCAGTTAGGGCCGGATGCCAGAGGGCCCTCATCACTGAGGAGAGGAGGCTCCCAGCAAGCTCCAACTGCTACCAGAGGGCCGACGTCGCCAATGCGGGGTGTGCCAGCCAGGCAGGAGTGACCTCAGAGCAGAGGGCCAACCACACAAAAGTGTGAGGAACCCAAAGAGGATCAGACTCTCACCAGAGGGCCCACATCACCAAGGGAATGGAAACCAGGCAGGAGTGTCCTCACACCAGTGGGGCCACATCACCGAAATGTGCGGACCCAGCACACGTGGCCTCAAACTACAGGACACACATCACCAAGGGGCTGGGAGTGAGGCAGGCAGGAGGAGCCTCAAAACAGAGGGCCCATTGCGTAAAAAAGGTGAGGAATCCCGCAGTTGGAACCTCCCAGCAGGCGGCCAGGAGCAGCGAGGCTATGGGATCCAGGCCTGACTGAACTCAAAACAGAGGGCCCTCATCATGAAACTGTGAGCAACCCAGCCGTTGGGACTTTAGAGCAGAAGGCCCACATTCCCATGTGGTTGGGAACTTGGCAGAAGTGTACTCGCACCACAGGGCGCACATCAGAGAATTTTGGGAACCCAGAAATTAGGGCCTGATGCCAGAGGGCCCTCATTGCCAAGGGGAGGAGACCCCAAGCAGGCACCAATTCCCTATGGAGGGACCATGTCGCCAAGGTGACGTGCAACAGCCAGGCAGGAGTGACCTCACAGCTGAGGGCCTACCTCACAGAATGGTGAGGAACCCAGCCAGGATTAGACTCTCACCAGAGGGCCCACATCACCAAGGGCATCAGAACCAGGCAGGACTGTCTTCACACCAGGGTGACCACATCATAGAAAGGTGAGGAACCCAGCACATGTGGCCTAAACCAGCGGACCCAGATCTCCAAGGGGTTCGGAGTGAGGCAGGCATGAGTAGCCTCACAACACAGGGTGAATAGAATAAAAAAGCTGAGGAATCCTGCAGTGGGAACCTCCCAGTGGGTGGCCCAGAGCACCGAGTCTATGCGATCCAGGCCACAGTGAACTCACAGCAGAGGGCCCACATCATGAAACTGTGAGCAACCCAGCCGTTTGGACCTCAGAGCAGAAGGCCCACATCACCATGGGGTTGGGAACATGGCACGAGTGTCCTCGCACAACTTAGCACGTATCAGAAAATGTGGGTACCCAGCAGTTAGGGCCTGACGCCAGAGGGCCCTCATCACCGAGGGGAGGAGGCTCCCAGTAGGCTCCAACTGCCACAAGAGGGCCGACATTGCCAAGGCGGGGTGTGCCAGCCAGGCAGGAGTGACCTCACAGCAGAGGGCCCACCTCACAGAAGTGTGAGGAACCCAGCCAGGATCAGACTCTCACCAGAGGGCCCACATCACCAAGGGGATAGGAACCAGGCAGGAGTGTCCTCACACCAGTGGGGCCACATCATCGAAAGGTGAGGGACCCAGCACACGTGGCCTCAAACCAGAGGACACACATCACCAAGGGGCTGGGAGTGAGGCAGGCAGGAGGAGTCTCAAAACAGAGGGCCCATAGAAGGAAAAAGGTGAGGAATCCTGCAGTTGGAACTTCCCCGCAGGTGGCCAGGAGCAGCGAGGCTATGGGATCCATGCTGGAGTGAACTCACACCAGAGGGCCCTCATCAAGAAACTGAGCAACCCACGGTTGGGACCTCAGAGCAGAAGGCCCACATTCCCATGGGGTTGGGAACCTGGCAGGAGTGTACTAGCACCACAGGGCGCACAACAGAAAATTTTGGGAGCCCAGGAGTTAGGGTCTGACGCCAGAGGGCCCTCATTACCGAGGGGAGGAGACTCCCAGCAGGCACCAACTCCCAACTGAGGGCCCACGTCGCCAAGGTGACCTGGGCCAGCCAGGCAGGAGTGACCTCACAGCAGAGGGCCTACCTCACAGAAGGGTGAGGAACCCAGCCAGGATAAGACTCTCACCAGAGGGCCCACATCACCAAGGGGATCGGAACAAGGCTGGAGTGTCCTCACACCAGTGGGGCCACATCAGCGAAAGGTGAGGAACCCAGCACATGTGGCCTAAACCAGAGGACCCACATTTCCAAGGTGCTCCGAGTGAGGCAGGCAGGAGTAGCCTAACAACACAGGGCCCACAGAATAAAAAATGTGAGGAATCCAGCAGTTTGAACCTCCCAGCAGGTGGCCCAGAGCATGGAGTCTATGGGATCCAGGCCACAGTGAACTCACAGCAGAGGGCCCACATCATGAAACTGTGAGCAACCCAGCCAGTGGGACCTCAGAGCAGAAGGCCCACATCCCCATGGGGATGGGAACCTCGCAGGAGTGTCCTCGCACAACTTAGCACGTATCAGAAAATGTGGGAACCCAGCAGTTATGGCCTGACGCCAGAGGGCCCTCATCACTGAGGAGAGGAGGCTACCAGCAGGCTCCAAATGCCACCAGAGGGCCGACGTCACCAAGGCAATGGGAGTAAGCCAGGCAGGAGTTACCTCACAGCAGAGGGCCCACCTCACAGAAGTGTGAGGAGCCCAAACAGGATCAGACTCTAACCAGAGCGCCCACATCACCAATGGGATGGAAACCAGGCAGGAGTGTCCTCACACCAGTGGGGCCACATCAGCGAAAGGTGAGGAACACAGCACATGTGGCCTCAAACAAGGGGACACACATCACGAAAGGGCTGGGAGTGAGGCATGCAGGAGGAAACTCACAACAGAGCGCCCATAGAATAAAAAAGGTGAGGAACCCCGCAGTTGGAAGCTCCAAGCAGGTGGCCCAGAGCACCGAGGCTATGGGATCCATGCCGGAGTGAACTCACAGCAGAGGGCCCACATTCTGACACTGTGAGCAACCCAGCCGTTGGTACCACAGAGCAGAAAGCCCACATACCCATGGGGATGGGACCCTGGCTGGAGTGTACTCGCACGACAGGGCGCACATCAGAAAATTTTGGGAGCCCATGAGTTAGGGCCTGACGCCAGAGGGCCCTCATTACCGAGGGGAGGAGACTCCCAGCAGGCACCAACTCCCAACTGAGGGCCCACATCGCCAACGTGACGTGTGCCAGCCAGGCAGGAGTGACCTCACAGCAGAGGGCCCACCTCCCAGAAGTGTGAGGAATCCAGACAGGATCAGACTCTCACCAGAGGGCCCCCATCACCAAGGGGATGGGAACCAGGCAGGAGTGTCCTCACACCAGTGGGGCCACATCAATAAAGGTGAGGAAACCGGTACATGTGGCCTTAAACCAGAGGACCTACATCACAAATGGGCTGGAAGTGAGTCAGGAAGTAGGAGCATGAAAACACAGGACCCAAAGAATAAAAGAGTTAAGGAATCCAGCAGTAGGAACCTCCCAGCAGGCCGCTCAGAGCACAGAGTCTATGGGATCTAGGCCTGGGTGAACTAACACCAGAGAGCCAACATCATGAAACGGTGAACAACACAGGTGTTGGGACCTTAGATCAGAAGGCCCACATGCCCATGGGGATGGGAACCTCGCAGGAGTGTCCTCGCACCACTTAGCACGTATCAGAAAATGTGGGTACCCAGCAGTTAGGGCCTGAGGCAAGAGGGACCCCATCACCGAGGGGAGGTTCTCAGCAGGCTCCAACTGCCACAAGAGGGCCGATGTTGCCCAGGTGGGGTGTGCCAGCCAGGCAGGAGTGACCTCACAGCAGAGGGCCCCCCTCACAGAAGGGTGAGGAACCCAGCCAGGATCAGACTCTCACCAGAGGGCCCACATCATCAAGGGGATAGGAACCAGGCAGGAGTGTCCTCACATCAGTGGGGCCACATCATCGAAAGGCGAGGGACCCAGCATACGTGGCCTCAAACCAGAGGACACACATCACCAAGGGGCTGGGAGTGAGGCAGGCAGGAGGAGTCTCAAAACAGGGGGCCCATAGAAGAAAAAAGGTGAGGAATCCCGCAGTTGTAACCTCCCAGCAGGTGGCCAAGAGCAGCGAGGCTATGGGATCCAGGCCGGAGAGAACTCGCAGCAGAGGGCCCTCATCATGAAACTGAGTAACCCACGGTTGGGACCTCAGAGCAGAAGGCCCACATTCCCATGGGGTTGGGAACCTGGCAGGAGTGCACTCGAACCACAGGGCGCATATCAGAAAATATTGGGAGCCCAGGAGTTAGGGCCTGACGCCAGAGGGCCCTCATTACCGAGGGGAGGAGACACCCAGCAGGCACCAAATCCCACCAGAGGGCCGACGTCGCCAAGGCGGGGTGTGCCAGCCAGGCAGGAGTGACCTCAGAGAAGAGGGCCCACCTCACAGAAGTGTGAGGAACCCAACCAGGATCAGACTCTCACCGGAGGGCCCACATCACCAAGGGGATGGGAACCAGGCAGGAGTGTCCTCACACCAGTGGGGCCACATCAGCCAAAGGTGAGGAACCCAGCACATGTGGCCTCAAACCAGAGGACACACATCACCAAGGGGCTAGGAGTGAGGCAGGTGTCTGGAGGGGCACATTTAACTCTAATTTCCCACCAGGAAGTGGAATGAACCAAAGTCTCAGAGTGCCGTGCCGGACCCTGATTACGGCCTGAAGCAAACCTGCGGTTCTGTGGCCAGTTTTCAAGGAAACGAGTTAAGAAAGGAAATCACGGGCACTGTAATTCACAAACCTGCAGAGTTATAAATGACAGCTATTGGCAAAAATATATGGAAGTAAGTCTGCAAAGAGGACTTGAAAACGAGGCGGAATTGCAGGAATCATATGTCAGGAGGTAGATTGGAATTGCATTTAAAGCATGTGAAAAGCGGCAGATCTTTGACAGTGATGCACTTGGACCAAAGTGCGTAAACATTTTTTCCTGAATATATTCAGGAAAAAACACATATGCCCTTTTTGGCCAACCAAGCACTCGAGCAATGGAAATCCGCACTACAATGAAGTCTCATTTCCCATTCGTCAAAAGGGCCATCTGAAAAAAGTGTAAAAACCAGAAACACAGGACAGGCCATGGAGAACAGGGAGCCTTGTTATGCTGATGGGCGGGATGTAAATGCCAACAGCCACTCTGGAGAAGTGTATGGTGTTTCCTGAAACACCTAAGAAACAAAGCAACGGAGACTACGGCACTTCCACTTATGGTCTTATAGATCACGGAAATTAAAATCAAAAACAGACAGCCACCCCAAAGTGTCGGACGGCTCTGTTTACAAGAACCTCGTCTACGGAACAAGTTAAATATCCCAGAAAGCGAAAAATGGATAAAGAAGTGTGGTACGTACGTACAAATGAATATCACTCATCAATGAAATCTATTTCATCAGGCCCGTCGCGGCATAATGAGTGGATTCAGGTACGATGATTCTAAGTGAAATAAGTCACACAGAAAATGAAACATCATAAGTTATCACTAATACACGGAATGTAAACTTGGCTACACATGAACTGAATTACAAAACAGAACAGGGTCTCAAATTTAGAAAACCAACTTATGCTTGCTTAAGGGGAAAAGTGAGTTGGGGTGCTGCATAAAAGCAGAGATAGAAATTAGCACAGATACCTTTCCATAAGCCAAATATGTAATAGTCAAGACCTACTACTTGCTCAACGAAATGGACTCAACACCTCATATTCAAGGCCTAGGAATACACCTGACTAGTAAGAATCTTCAAACCCATGGATTCATATGTCTCCTTAAGACAATCAAGCGTGTGTACAGCTGCATGAACGCAGCAGAGAAAATCCAATAAATCCCATTATCAAAATGAATTAGAAAAACAAAACACAATGAGAGTGAAATAGAGAGCAATTCTTAAATAATTCATTCAGGGCATGTGATGCAACCTGGATTTACCACATCTACATCCAGAGCTGGGTGAGACATAAGGCTGGACACTTCGGGCTGATAGCATTGGTGAGGTTCGGTGAGCAAACGCAGACCCTTTGAAGTCATACTGCATGGTACCCATTCCATGGGTCCCAACTCTCCAGGTTTAAGGGATTCTTCCTTCAGCTAAAACATGCATGGGAAACCCACAGAACTGTACACTGTGTGACCGGGAAACGTTTTCAAATGCATCTCAGTTTTCGTCCCCTGGTACTCGGGTTCATCATTCCAGACGCTTTACTAACACTCTCCCCACTTGGAGAGTCAGTGCCATTAACCTCCTGTTGGCACAGTTTGCAATTTCTGCGCAAGATGTACAGGAATAGGGAGAACCAATGAGAGACTAGCTGTAGGTGCCTGCATGGGCAAATGGAACGCTCATTTCCGACCAGGAAGAGGAATTAAACAAAGGCTCAGCGTTCCCCCCCGGAAAGAGATTATGGCCTGAAGCAATCCTGCGGTTTTGCGGCCAGCTCACAAGAAAGAGAGTTGAAGAAAGGAGCTCAGGGGCACTGCAATTCACAAACCTGCAGAGTTATGAATGACAGCTATCGTCCACAAATATATTGAAGTAAGTCTTAGAAGAGGACTTGAAAGCGGGGCAGAATTTCAGGAAAACGATTTCAGGGGGTAGACTGGAATTGCACTTAAAGCATAGGAAAAGAGGCAGAATGTCGACAATGATGCACTTGGCCAAAAAGGGCGTATGCGTTTTTTCCTGAATATATTCAGGAAAAAACGCATACGCACTTTTTCGACAACCAAGCAAGCGTGTAAAGGAAATGTGCACTACAATGAAGTCTCACTGCCCCCCGGTCAAAAGGGCCATCTGAAAAATGTGTAAAATCCAGAAAGGCAGGACAGGTTTTGGAGAACAGGGAGCCTTGTTATGCTGATGGGCGGGATGTAAATTGCCAACAGCCACTCTGGAGAAATGTATGGTGTATCCTGAAACACGTAGGAAACAAAGCAACACAGCCTATGTCACTTCCACTTATGGTCCTATAGCTTAAAGAAATTAAAATCAAAAACACACAGCCACCCCAAAGTTTGGGATGGCTCTGTTTACAAGAACCTTGTCTACGGTACAAGTTAAATATCCGAGAAAGGAAAAAATGGATAAAGAAGTTCTGGTACGCACGTACAATGGAATATCATTCAGCAATTAAATCTACGTCTTCAGGCCCGTAGCGGTATAATGAGTGGATTCAGGTACGATGATTCGTGGAGAAATAAGTCACACAGAAAAATAAACATCATAAGATATCAGTAATACACGGAATGTAAACTTGGCTACACATAAACTGAATTACAAAACAGAACAGGGTCTCAAATTTAGAAAACCAACTTATGCTTGCTTATGGGGAAAGGTGAGTTGGGGTGCTGCATAAAACCAGAGATTGGAATTAGCACAGGTACCGTTCCATAAGCCAAATATATTATAGACAAGACCTACTACTTGCTCAACGAAATGGACTCAACAGCCCATATTCAACGCCTTGCAAGATACCTGACAAGTAAGAATCTTAAAAACCATGGATTTATATGTCTCCATAAGGAAAACAAGCGTGTGTACAGCAGCCTAAACGGAACAGTGAAAATCCGGTAAATCCCATTATCAAAATAAATTTCAAAAAAAAAAACACAATGACAGTGAAATAGAGAGCAATTCTTAAATAATTCATTCAGGGCTTGTGATGCAACCTGGATTTACCACATCTACACCCAGAGCTGGGTGAGACATAAGGCTGGACACTTCGGGCTGATAGCATTGGTGAGGTTCGGTGAGCAGACGCAGACCCTTTGAAGTCATACTGCATGGTACCCATTCCATGGGTCCCAACTCTCCAGGTTTAAGGGACTCTTCCTTCAGCTAAAACATGCATGGGAAACCCAGACTATCGTCCGCCGTGTGATTGGGAAACGTTTTCAAATGCATCTCAGTTTTCGTCCCCTCGTACTCGGTTTTACCATTCCAGACGCTTTACTAACACTCTCCCCACTTGGAGAGTCAGTGCCTTTAACCTCCTGTTTGGCACAGTTTGGAATTTCTGCGCAAGATGAACAGGAATAGGGAGAACCAATGAGAGATTAGCTGTAGGTGTCTGCACGAACAAATTTAACGCTCATTTCCCACCAGGAAGAGGAATTCACCAAAGGCTCAGCGTGCCCTGACGGAAACAGATTAGGGCCTGCAGCAATCCTGCGGTTTTGCGGCCAGCCCACAAGAAAGCGAGTTGAGGAAACGAGCTCAGGGGTACTGTAATTCACAAACCTGCAGAGTTATGAATGACAGCTATCGTCCAAAAATGTATTGAAGTAAGTCTTCGAAGAGGACTTGAAAGCGGGGCAGAATTTCAGGAAAACGATTTCAGGGGGTAGACTGGAATTGCACTTAAAGCATAGGAATAGAGGCAGAATGTCGACAATGATGCACTGGCCAAAAAGTGCGTATGCGTTTTTTCCTGAATATATTCAGGAAAAAACGCATACGCCATTTTTGGCCAAGCAAGCAAGCAGGTAAATGAAATCTGCACTACAATGAAGTCTCACTGCCCCCCGGTTAAAAGGGGCATCTGAAAAAGTGTAAAATCCAGAAAGGCAGGACACGTCATGGAGAACAGGGAGCCTTGTTATGCTGATGGGGGGGATGTAAATTGCAAACAGCCACTCTGGAGAAGTGTATGGGGTTTCCTGAAACACGTAGGAAACAAAGCAACAGAGCCTATGGCACTTCCACTTATGGTCCTATAGCTTAGGGAAATTAAAATCAAAAACACACAGCCACCCCAAAGTTTGGGACGGCTCTGTTTACAAGAACGTCGTCTACGGTACAAGTTAAATATCCCAGAATGTGAAAAATGGTTAAAGAAGTTGTGGTACGCACGTACAATGGAATATCACTCACCAATGAAATCTATGTCATCAGGCCCGTCGCGGCATATTGAGTGGATCCAGGTACGATGATTCTAAGTGAAATAAGTCACACAGAAAATGAAACATCATAAGATATCACTAATACACGGAATGTAAACTTGGCTACACATGAACTGAATTACAAAACAGAACAGGGTCTCAAATTTAGAACACCAACTTATGCTTGCTTATGGGGAAAGGTGAGGTGGGGTGCTGCATAAAACCAGAGATAGAAATTAGCACACATACCTCTCCATAAGCCAAATATGTAATAGTCAAGACCTACACCTTGCTCAACGAAATGGACTAAACACACCATATTCAACTCCTAGGATTACACATGACTAGTAAGAATCTTCAAACCCATGGATTTATATGTCTCCGTAAGAGAATCAAGTGTGTGTACAGCTGCATGAAGGCAGCAGAGAAAATCCGATAAATCCCATTATCAAAATAAACTACAAAAACAAACACAATGACAGTGAAATAGAGAGCAATTCTTAAATAATTCATTCAGGGCTTGTGATGCAACCTGGATTTACCACATCTACACCTAGAGCTGAGTGAGACATAAGGTTCGACATTTTGGGCTGATAGCATTGGTGAGGTTCGGTGAGAAAATTCAGGCCCTTAGAAGTCATACTGCATGGTACCCATTGCATGGGTCCCACCTCTCCAGGTTTAAGGGATTCTTCCTTCAGGTAAAACACGCATGGGAAACCCAGAATATGGTCCACCGTGTGACCGGGAAACCTTTTTACATGCATCTCAGTTTTCTTCCCCTCATACTCGGTTTTACCATTCCAGACACTTTACTAACTCTTTCCCCAATTGGAGAGTCAGTGCCTTTAACCTCCTGTTTGGCACAGTTTGGAATTTCTGAGCAAGATGAACAGGAATAGGGAGAACCAATGAGAGATTAGCTGTAGGTGTCTGCACGAGCAAATTTAACGCTCATTTCCCATCAGGAAGAGGAATTAGCCAAAGGCTCAACATGCCGTGCCGGAACCAGATTAGGGCCTGAAGCAGTCCTGCGGTTTTGCGGCCAGCTCACAAGAAAGCGAGTTGAAGAATGGAGCTCAGGGGCACTGTAATTCACAAACCTGCAGAGTTATAAATGACAGCTATCGTCCAAAAATATATTGAAGTAAGGCTGCAAAGAGGACTTGAACGCGGGGCAGAATTCCAGGAATACGATTTCAGGAGGTAGACGGGAAGTCCTCTGAAAGTATAGGAGAAGAGGCAGAACTTCGACAATGATGCACTTGGTCAAAAAGGGCATATGCGTTTCTTCCAGGGCCCTCATTAAAGAGGGTAGGAGGCTCCCAGCATGCTTCAGTGGCCAACAGAGGGCCTACGTCGCCAAGGCGACGTGAGCCATTCAGGCAGGAGTGACCTCACATCAGAGCGCCCACCTCACAGAAGGGTAAGGAACCCAGTCATGATCAGACTCTCACCAGAGTGCCCACATAAGCAAGGGGCTGGGAATCAGGCACGAGTGTCCTCACACCCGTGGGGCCACATCATCGAAAGTTGAGGTACCCAGCACATGTGGCCTCAAACCAGAAGTCCCACATCACCATGGGTCTCAGAGCGAGGCAGGCAGGATTAACCTCAAAACACATGGCCCATTGTATAAAAAGGTGAGGAATCCAGCAGTTGGAACATCCCAGCAGGCGGCCCAGAGCACCGAGGCTATGGGATCCAGGCAGTGATGAACTCACAACAGAGGGCCCTCATCGTGATACTGTAAGCAACCCAGCCGTTGTGACCTCAGAGCACAAGGCCCACATCCCCATGGGGAAGGGAACCAAGCAGGAGTGTCATCGCACCAGTGGGCACACAACAGAAAATGTGGGGAGCCCAGCAGTTAGGGCCGGATGCCAGAGGGCCCTCATCACTGAGGAGAGGAGGCTCCCAGCAAGCTCCAACTGCTACCAGAGGGCCGACGTCGCCAATGCGGGGTGTGCCAGCCAGGCAGGAGTGACCTCAGAGCAGAGGGCCAACCACACAAAAGTGTGAGGAACCCAAAGAGGATCAGACTCTCACCAGAGGGCCCACATCACCAAGGGAATGGAAACCAGGCAGGAGTGTCCTCACACCAGTGGGGCCACATCACCGAAATGTGCGGACCCAGCACACGTGGCCTCAAACTACAGGACACACATCACCAAGGGGCTGGGAGTGAGGCAGGCAGGAGGAGCCTCAAAACAGAGGGCCCATTGCGTAAAAAAGGTGAGGAATCCCGCAGTTGGAACCTCCCAGCAGGCGGCCAGGAGCAGCGAGGCTATGGGATCCAGGCCTGACTGAACTCAAAACAGAGGGCCCTCATCATGAAACTGTGAGCAACCCAGCCGTTGGGACTTTAGAGCAGAAGGCCCACATTCCCATGTGGTTGGGAACTTGGCAGAAGTGTACTCGCACCACAGGGCGCACATCAGAGAATTTTGGGAACCCAGAAATTAGGGCCTGATGCCAGAGGGCCCTCATTGCCAAGGGGAGGAGACCCCAAGCAGGCACCAATTCCCTATGGAGGGACCATGTCGCCAAGGTGACGTGCAACAGCCAGGCAGGAGTGACCTCACAGCTGAGGGCCTACCTCACAGAATGGTGAGGAACCCAGCCAGGATTAGACTCTCACCAGAGGGCCCACATCACCAAGGGCATCAGAACCAGGCAGGACTGTCTTCACACCAGGGTGACCACATCATAGAAAGGTGAGGAACCCAGCACATGTGGCCTAAACCAGCGGACCCAGATCTCCAAGGGGTTCGGAGTGAGGCAGGCATGAGTAGCCTCACAACACAGGGTGAATAGAATAAAAAAGCTGAGGAATCCTGCAGTGGGAACCTCCCAGTGGGTGGCCCAGAGCACCGAGTCTATGCGATCCAGGCCACAGTGAACTCACAGCAGAGGGCCCACATCATGAAACTGTGAGCAACCCAGCCGTTTGGACCTCAGAGCAGAAGGCCCACATCACCATGGGGTTGGGAACATGGCACGAGTGTCCTCGCACAACTTAGCACGTATCAGAAAATGTGGGTACCCAGCAGTTAGGGCCTGACGCCAGAGGGCCCTCATCACCGAGGGGAGGAGGCTCCCAGTAGGCTCCAACTGCCACAAGAGGGCCGACATTGCCAAGGCGGGGTGTGCCAGCCAGGCAGGAGTGACCTCACAGCAGAGGGCCCACCTCACAGAAGTGTGAGGAACCCAGCCAGGATCAGACTCTCACCAGAGGGCCCACATCACCAAGGGGATAGGAACCAGGCAGGAGTGTCCTCACACCAGTGGGGCCACATCATCGAAAGGTGAGGGACCCAGCACACGTGGCCTCAAACCAGAGGACACACATCACCAAGGGGCTGGGAGTGAGGCAGGCAGGAGGAGTCTCAAAACAGAGGGCCCATAGAAGGAAAAAGGTGAGGAATCCTGCAGTTGGAACTTCCCCGCAGGTGGCCAGGAGCAGCGAGGCTATGGGATCCATGCTGGAGTGAACTCACACCAGAGGGCCCTCATCAAGAAACTGAGCAACCCACGGTTGGGACCTCAGAGCAGAAGGCCCACATTCCCATGGGGTTGGGAACCTGGCAGGAGTGTACTAGCACCACAGGGCGCACAACAGAAAATTTTGGGAGCCCAGGAGTTAGGGTCTGACGCCAGAGGGCCCTCATTACCGAGGGGAGGAGACTCCCAGCAGGCACCAACTCCCAACTGAGGGCCCACGTCGCCAAGGTGACCTGGGCCAGCCAGGCAGGAGTGACCTCACAGCAGAGGGCCTACCTCACAGAAGGGTGAGGAACCCAGCCAGGATAAGACTCTCACCAGAGGGCCCACATCACCAAGGGGATCGGAACAAGGCTGGAGTGTCCTCACACCAGTGGGGCCACATCAGCGAAAGGTGAGGAACCCAGCACATGTGGCCTAAACCAGAGGACCCACATTTCCAAGGTGCTCCGAGTGAGGCAGGCAGGAGTAGCCTAACAACACAGGGCCCACAGAATAAAAAATGTGAGGAATCCAGCAGTTTGAACCTCCCAGCAGGTGGCCCAGAGCATGGAGTCTATGGGATCCAGGCCACAGTGAACTCACAGCAGAGGGCCCACATCATGAAACTGTGAGCAACCCAGCCAGTGGGACCTCAGAGCAGAAGGCCCACATCCCCATGGGGATGGGAACCTCGCAGGAGTGTCCTCGCACAACTTAGCACGTATCAGAAAATGTGGGAACCCAGCAGTTATGGCCTGACGCCAGAGGGCCCTCATCACTGAGGAGAGGAGGCTACCAGCAGGCTCCAAATGCCACCAGAGGGCCGACGTCACCAAGGCAATGGGAGTAAGCCAGGCAGGAGTTACCTCACAGCAGAGGGCCCACCTCACAGAAGTGTGAGGAGCCCAAACAGGATCAGACTCTAACCAGAGCGCCCACATCACCAATGGGATGGAAACCAGGCAGGAGTGTCCTCACACCAGTGGGGCCACATCAGCGAAAGGTGAGGAACACAGCACATGTGGCCTCAAACAAGGGGACACACATCACGAAAGGGCTGGGAGTGAGGCATGCAGGAGGAAACTCACAACAGAGCGCCCATAGAATAAAAAAGGTGAGGAACCCCGCAGTTGGAAGCTCCAAGCAGGTGGCCCAGAGCACCGAGGCTATGGGATCCATGCCGGAGTGAACTCACAGCAGAGGGCCCACATTCTGACACTGTGAGCAACCCAGCCGTTGGGACCACAGAGCAGAAAGCCCACATACCCATGGGGATGGGACCCTGGCTGGAGTGTACTCGCACGACAGGGCGCACATCAGAAAATTTTGGGAGCCCATGAGTTAGGGCCTGACGCCAGAGGGCCCTCATTACCGAGGGGAGGAGACTCCCAGCAGGCACCAACTCCCAACTGAGGGCCCACATCGCCAACGTGACGTGTGCCAGCCAGGCAGGAGTGACCTCACAGCAGAGGGCCCACCTCCCAGAAGTGTGAGGAATCCAGACAGGATCAGACTCTCACCAGAGGGCCCCCATCACCAAGGGGATGGGAACCAGGCAGGAGTGTCCTCACACCAGTGGGGCCACATCAATAAAGGTGAGGAAACCGGTACATGTGGCCTTAAACCAGAGGACCTACATCACAAATGGGCTGGAAGTGAGTCAGGAAGTAGGAGCATGAAAACACAGGACCCAAAGAATAAAAGAGTTAAGGAATCCAGCAGTAGGAACCTCCCAGCAGGCCGCTCAGAGCACAGAGTCTATGGGATCTAGGCCTGGGTGAACTAACACCAGAGAGCCAACATCATGAAACGGTGAACAACACAGGTGTTGGGACCTTAGATCAGAAGGCCCACATGCCCATGGGGATGGGAACCTCGCAGGAGTGTCCTCGCACCACTTAGCACGTATCAGAAAATGTGGGTACCCAGCAGTTAGGGCCTGAGGCAAGAGGGACCCCATCACCGAGGGGAGGTTCTCAGCAGGCTCCAACTGCCACAAGAGGGCCGATGTTGCCCAGGTGGGGTGTGCCAGCCAGGCAGGAGTGACCTCACAGCAGAGGGCCCCCCTCACAGAAGGGTGAGGAACCCAGCCAGGATCAGACTCTCACCAGAGGGCCCACATCATCAAGGGGATAGGAACCAGGCAGGAGTGTCCTCACATCAGTGGGGCCACATCATCGAAAGGCGAGGGACCCAGCATACGTGGCCTCAAACCAGAGGACACACATCACCAAGGGGCTGGGAGTGAGGCAGGCAGGAGGAGTCTCAAAACAGGGGGCCCATAGAAGAAAAAAGGTGAGGAATCCCGCAGTTGTAACCTCCCAGCAGGTGGCCAAGAGCAGCGAGGCTATGGGATCCAGGCCGGAGAGAACTCGCAGCAGAGGGCCCTCATCATGAAACTGAGTAACCCACGGTTGGGACCTCAGAGCAGAAGGCCCACATTCCCATGGGGTTGGGAACCTGGCAGGAGTGTACTCGAGCCACAGGGCGCATATCAGAAAATATTGGGAGCCCAGGAGTTAGGGCCTGACGCCAGAGGGCCCTCATTACCGAGGGGAGGAGACACCCAGCAGGCACCAAATCCCACCAGAGGGCCGACGTCGCCAAGGCGGGGTGTGCCAGCCAGGCAGGAGTGACCTCAGAGAAGAGGGCCCACCTCACAGAAGTGTGAGGAACCCAACCAGGATCAGACTCTCACCGGAGGGCCCACATCACCAAGGGGATGGGAACCAGGCAGGAGTGTCCTCACACCAGTGGGGCCACATCAGCCAAAGGTGAGGAACCCAGCACATGTGGCCTCAAACCAGAGGACACACATCACCAAGGGGCTAGGAGTGAGGCAGGTGTCTGGAGGGGCACATTTAACTCTAATTTCCCACCAGGAAGTGGAATGAACCAAAGTCTCAGAGTGCCGTGCCGGACCCTGATTACGGCCTGAAGCAAACCTGCGGTTCTGTGGCCAGTTTTCAAGGAAACGAGTTAAGAAAGGAAATCACGGGCACTGTAATTCACAAACCTGCAGAGTTATAAATGACAGCTATTGGCAAAAATATATGGAAGTAAGTCTGCAAAGAGGACTTGAAAACGAGGCAGAATTGCAGGAATCATATTTCAGGAGGTAGATTGGAATTGCATTTAAAGCATGTGAAAAGCGGCAGATCTTTGACAGTGATGCACTTGGACCAAAGTGCGTAAACATTTTTTCCTGAATATATTCAGGAAAAAACACATATGCCCTTTTTGGCCAACCAAGCACTCGAGCAATGGAAATCCGCACTACAATGAAGTCTCATTTCCCATTCGTCAAAAGGGCCATCTGAAAAAAGTGTAAAAACCAGAAACACAGGACAGGCCATGGAGAACAGGGAGCCTTGTTATGCTGATGGGCGGGATGTAAATGCCAACAGCCACTCTGGAGAAGTGTATGGTGTTTCCTGAAACACCTAAGAAACAAAGCAATGGAGACTACGGCACTTCCACTTATGGTCTTATAGATCACGGAAATTAAAATCAAAAACAGACAGCCACCCCAAAGTGTCGGACGGCTCTGTTTACAAGAACCTCGTCTACGGAACAAGTTAAATATCCCAGAAAGCGAAAAATGGATAAAGAAGTGTGGTACGTACGTACAAATGAATATCACTCACCAATGAAATCTATTTCATCAGGCCCGTCGCGGCATAATGAGTGGATTCAGGTACGATGATTCTAAGTGAAATAAGTCACACAGAAAATGAAACATCATAAGTTATCACTAATACACGGAATGTAAACTTGGCTACACATGAACTGAATTACAAAACAGAACAGGGTCTCAAATTTAGAAAACCAACTTATGCTTGCTTAAGGGGAAAAGTGAGTTGGGGTGCTGCATAAAAGCAGAGATAGAAATTAGCACAGATACTTTTCCATAAGCCAAATATGTAATAGTCAAGACCTACGCCTTGCTCAACGAAATGGACTCAACACCTCATATTCAACGCCTAGGAATACACCTGACTAGTAAGAATCTTCAAACCCATGGATTTATATGTCTCCTTAAGACAATCAAGCGTGTGTACAGCTGCATGAAGGCAGCAGAGAAAATCCAATAAATCCCATTATCAAAATGAATTAGAAAAACAAAACACAATGAGAGTGAAATAGAGAGCAATTCTTAAATAATTCATTCAGGGCATGTGATGCAACCTGGATTTACCACATCTACATCCAGAGCTGGGTGAGACATAAGGCTGGACACTTCGTGCTGATAGCATTGTTGAGGTTCGGTGAGCAAACGCAGACCCTTTGAAGTCATACTGCATGGTACCCATTCCATGGGTCCAAACTCTCCAGGTTTAAGGGATTCTTCCTTCAGCTAAAACATGCATGGGAAACCCAGAGTATGGTCCACCGTGTGATTGGGAAACGTTTTCAAATGCATCTCAGTTTTCGAACCCTGGTACTCGGGTTCACCATTCCAGACGCTTTACTAACACTCTCCCCACTTGGAGAGTCAGTGCCTTTAACCTCCTGTTTGGCACAGTTTGCAATTTCTCCGCAAGATGAACAGGAATAGGGAGAACCAATGAGAGACTAGCTGTAGGTGTCTGCACGGGCAAATGGAACGCTCATTTCCCACCAGGAAGAGGAATTAACCAAAAGCTCAGCGTTCCCTGCCAAAAAGAGGTTATGGCCTGAAGCAATCCTGCGGTTTTGCGGCCACCTAACAAGAAAGCGAGTTGAAGAATGGAGCTCAGGGGCAGTGTAATTCAGAAACATGCAGAGTTATGAATGACAGCTATCGTCCAAAAATGTATTGAAGTAAGTCTTTGAAGAGGACTTGAAAGCGGGGCAGAATTTCAGGAAAACAATTTCAGGGGGTAGACTGGAATTGTACTAAAAGCATAGGAAAAGAGGCAGAATGTCGACAACGATGCACTTGGCCAAAAAGGGCGTATGCGTTTTTTCCTGAATATATTCAGAAAAAAACGCATACGCCCTTTTTGGCCAACCAAGCAAGCGTGTAAAGGAAATCTGCACTACAATGAAGTCTCACTGCCCCCCCGGTCAAAAGGGCCATCTGAAAAAAGTGTAAAATCCAGAAAGGCAGGACAGGTCATGGAGAACAGGGAGCCTTGTCATGTTGATGGGCGGGATGTAAATTGCCAACAACCACTCTGGAGAAGTGTATGGTGTTTCCAGGAACACGTAGGAAACAAAGCAACACAGCCTATGGCACTTCCACTTATGGTCCTATAGCTTAGGGAAATTAAAATCAAAAACACACAGCCACCCCAGAGTTTGGGACGGCTCTGTTTACAAGAACCTCGTCTACGGTACAAGTAAAATATCCCAGAAAGTAAAAAATGGATAAAGAAGTTGTGGTACGCACGTACAATGGAATATCACTCAGCAATGAAATCTACGTCATCAGGCCCATAGCGGCATAATGAGTGGATTCAGGTACGATGATTCTACGAGAAATAAGTCACACAGAAAAAGAAACATCATAAGATATGACTAATACACGGAATGTAAACTTGGCTACCCATGAACTGAATTACAAAACAGAACAGGGTCTCAAATTTAGAAAACCAACTTATGCTTGCTTATGGGGAAAGGTGAGTTGGAGTGCTGCATAAAACCAGAGATTGAAATTAGCAGAGATACCGTTCCATAAGCCAAATATATAATAGACAAGACCTACTCCTTGCTCAACGAAATGGACTCAACACCCCATATTCAACGCCTGGCAAGATACCTGACAAGTAAGAATCTTAAAACCCATGGATTTATATGTCTCCATAAGGAAATCAAGCGTGTGTACAGCGGCCTAAACGCAGCAGTGAAAATCCGATAAATCCCATTATCAAAATAAATTTCAAAAACAAAACAAAATGACAGTGAAATAGAGAGCAATTCTTAAATAATTCATTCAGGGCTTGTGATGCAACCTGGATTTACCACATCTACACCCAGAGCTGGGTGAGACATAAGGCTGGACACTTCGGGCTGATAGCATTGGTGAGGTTCGGTGAGCAAACGCAGACCCTTTGAAGTCATACTGCATGGTACCCATTCCATGGGTCCCAACTCTCCAGGTTTAAGGGATTCTTCCTTCAGCTAAAACATGCATGGGAAACCCACAGTACAGTGCACTGTGTGACCGGGAAACGTTTTCAAATGCATCTCAGTTTTCGTCCCCTGGTACTCGGGTTCATCATTCCAGACGCTTTACTAACACTCTCCCCACTTGGAGAGTCAGTGCCATTAACCTCCTGTTTGGCACAGTTTGCAATTTCTGCGCAAGATGTACAGGAATAGTGAGAACCAATGAGAGACTAGCTGTAGGTGCCTGCACGGGCAAACGGAACGCTCATTTCCGACCAGGAAGAGGAATTAAACAAAGGCTCAGCGTTCCCCCCCGGAAAGAGATTATGGCCTGAAGCAATCCTGCGGTTTTGCGGCCAGCTCACAAGAAAGAGAGTTGAAGAAAGGAGCTCAGGGGCACTGCAATTCACAAACCTGCAGAGTTATGAATGACAGCTATCGTCCAAAAGTGTATTGAAGTAAGTCTTCGAAGAGGATATGAAAGCGGGGCAGAATTTCAGGAAAACGATTTCAAGGGGTAGACAGGAATTGCACTTAAAGCATACAAAAAGAGGCAGAATGTCGACAATGATGCACTTGGCCAAAAAGGGCGTATGCGGTTTTTCCTGAATATATTCAGATAAAAACGCATACTCACTTTTTTGCCAACGAAGCAAGTGTTTAAAGGAAATCTGCACTACAATGAAGTCTCACTGCCCCCCGGTCAAAAGGGCCATCTGAAAAATGTGTAAAATCCAGAAAGGCACGACAGGTCATGGAGAACAGGGAGCCTTGTTATGCTGATGGGCGTGATGTAAATTGCCAACAGCCACTCTGGAGAAGTTTATGGTGTTTCCTGAAACACGTAGGAAACAAAGCAACACAGCCTATGGCACTTCCACTTATGGTCCTATAGCTTAGGGAAATTAAAATCAAAAACACAGCCACCCCAAAGTTTGGGACGGCTCTGTTTACAAGAACCTCGTCTACGGTACAAGTTAAATATCCGAGAAAGCAAAAACTGTATAAAGCAGTTGTGGTACGCACGTACAATGGAATATCACTCAGCAATGAAATCTACGTCATCAGGCCCGTAGCGGCATAATGAGTGGATTCAGGTACGATGATTCTACGAGAAATAAGTCACACAGAAAAAGAAACATCATAAGATATCACTAATACACGGAATGTAAACTTGGCTACACATGAACTGAATTACAAAACAGAACAGGGTCTCAAATTGAGAAAACCAACTTATGCTTGCTTATGGGGAAAGGTGAGTTGGCGTGCTGCATAAAACCAGAGATTGAAATTAGCACAGATACCGTTCCATAAGCCAAATATATAATAGACAAGACCTACTCCTTGCTCAACGAAATGGACTCAACACCCCATATTCAACGCCTTGCAAGATACCTGACAAGTAAGAATCTTAAAAGCCATGGATTTATATGTCTCCATAAGGGAATCAAGCGAGTGTACAGCGGACTAAACGCAGCAGTGAAAATCCGATAAATCCCATTATCAAAATAAATTTCAAAAACAAAACACAATGACAGTGAAATAGAGAGCAATTCTTAAATAATTCATTCAGGGCTTGTGATGCAACCTGGATTTACCACATCTACACCCAGAGCTGGGTGAGACATAAGGCTGGACACTTCAGGCTGATAGCATTGGTGAGGTTCGGTGAGCAAACGCAGACCCTTTGAAGTCACCCTGCATGGTATCCATTCCATGGGTCCCAAATCTCCATGTTTAAGGGATTCTTCCTTCAGCTAAAACATGCGTGGGAAACCCAGAGTATGGTCCACCGTGTGATTGGGAAACGTTTTCAAATGCATCTCAGTTTTCGTCCCCTGGTACTCGGGTTCACCATTCCAGACGCTTTACTAACACTCTCCCCACTTGGAGAGTCAGTGCCTTTAACCTCCTGTTTGGCACAGTTTGCAATTTCTGCGCAAGATGAACAGGAATAGGGAGAACCAATGAGAGACTAGCTGTAGTTGTCTGCACGGGCAATTGGAACGCTCATTTACCACCAGGAAAAGGAATTTACCAAAGGCTCAGCGTGCCCTTCGGGAAACAGATTAGTCCCTGAAGCAATCCTGCAGTTTTGCGGCCAGCTCACAAGAAAGCGAGTTGAAGAAAGGAGCTCTGGACACCGTAATTCACAAACCTGCAGAGTTATGAATGACAGCTATCATCCAAAAATGTACTGAAGTAAGTCTTCGAAGAGGACTTGAAAGCGGGACAGAATTTCAGGAAAACTATTTCAGGGGGCAGACTGGAATTGCACTTACAGCATAGGAAACGAGGCAGAATGTCGACAATGATGCACTTGGCCAAAAAGAGCGTATGCGTTTTTTCCTGAATATATTCAGGAAAAAACGCATATGCCGTTTTTGGACAACCAAGCAAGCGTGTAAAGGAAATCTGCACTACAATGAAGTCTCACTGCCCCCCGGTCAAAAGGGCCATCTGAAAAAAGTTTAAAATCCAGAAAGGCAGGACAGGTCATGGAGAACAGGGAGCCTTGTTATGCTGATGGGCGGGATGTAAATTGCCAACAGCCACTCTGGAGAAGTGTATGGTGTTTCCTGAAACGCCTAAAAAACAAAGCAACGGAGCCTATGGCACTTCCACTTATGGTCCGACAGCTTAGGGAAATTAAAATCAAAAACACAAAGCAACCCCAAAGTTTGGAACGGCTCTGTTTACAAAAACCTCGTCTACGGTACAAGTTAAATATCCGAGAAAGCAAAAAATGGATAAAGAAATTGTGGTACGTACGTACAATGGAATATCACTCAGCAATGAAATCTACGTCATCAGGCCCGTAGCGGCATAATGAGTGGATTCAGGTACGATGATTCTACGAGAAATAAGTCACACAGAAAAAGAAACATCATAAGATATCACTAATACACGGAATGTAAACTTGGCTACACGTGAAATGAATTACAAAACAGGACAGGGTTTCAAATTTAGAAAACCAACTTATGCTTGCTTATGGGGAAAGGTGAGTTGGGGTGCTGCATAAAACCAGAGATTGAAATTAGCACAGATACCGTTCCATAAGCCAAATATATAATAGACAAGACCTACTCCTTGCTCAACGAAATGGACTCAACACCCCATATTCAACGCCTGGGAAGATACCTGACAATTAAGAATCTTAAAACCCATGGATTTATATGTCTCCATAAGGAAATCAAGCATGTGTACAACGGCCTAAATGCAGCAGTGAAGATCCGAAAAATCCCATTATCAAAATTAATTTCAAAAACAAAACACAGAGGGGGGACCTTGAAGATGGCGGAAGAGTAAGACGCGGAGATCGCCTTCCTCCCCACGGATACACCAGAAATACATCTACACGTGGAACAACTCCTACAGAACACCTACTGAAGGCTGGCAGAAGACCTCAGACGTCCCAAAAGGCAAGAAACTCCCCACGTACCTGGGTAGGGCAAAAGAAAAAACAGAGACAGAAGAATAAGGATGGCACCTGCGCCAGTAGGAGGGAGCTGTGAAGGAGGAAAAGTTTCCACACACTTGGAAGCCCCTCCGCGGGCGGAGACTGCGGGAGGCGGAGGGGGGGGCTTCGGGACCGAGGAGTAGTGCACAGCGACGGGTGCGGAGGGCAAAGCGGGGAGATTCCCGCACAGAGGATCGGTGCCGACCGGCACTCACCAGCCCGAGAGGCTTGTCTGCTCACCCGCCCGGGCGGGCGGGGCTGCGAGCTGAAGCTCGGGTTTCGGTTTTGGACGGAGCGCAGGGAGAGGACTGGGGTTGGCGGCTTGAACATAGCCTGAAGGGGTTAGTGCACCACGACTAGCCGGGAGGGAGTTCGGGGAAAAGCCTGCACCTGCCGAAGAGGCAAGAGACTTTTTCTTCCCTCTTTGTTTCCTGGTGCGCGAGGAGAGGGGTTTAAGAGCGCTGCTTAAAGGAACTCCAGAGACGGGCGCGAGCCGCGGCTAAAAGCGCGAACCCCAGAGACGGGCGCGAGCCGCGGCTAAAAGCGCGAACCCCAGAGACGGGCGCGAGCCGCGGCTAAAAGCGCGGACCCCAGAGACGGGCGGGAGACGCTAGGGCTGCTGCTGCCGCCACCAAGGGGCCTGTGCAGCCCGCCCCTGCCAGGTTCCCGGGAACCTCCACACCCCTCTTCCGCGGAGCCTGTGCAGCCCGCCACTGCCAGGTTCCCGGGAACCAGGGACAACTTCCCCGGGAGAACGCACGGCAGGCCTCAGGCTGGTGCAACGTCACGCCGGCCTCTGCCACAACGTCACGCCGCCTCTGACGCCGCAGGCCCGCCCCGCACGCAGTGCCCCTCCTTCCCCCCCCTCACCCCCGGCCTGAGTGAGCCTGAGCCCCCGAATTAGCGGCCCCTTTAACCCTTTCCTGTCTGAGCAAAAAACAGACGCCCTCCAGCGACCTACACGCAGAGGCAGGGCCAAATCCAAAGCTGAGCTCCTGTGAGCTGTGAGAACAAAGAAGAGAAAGGGAAATCTCCCCCAGCAGCCTCAGAAGCAGCGGATTAAAGCTCCACAATCAACTTGATATACCCTGCATCTGTGGAATACCTGAATAGACAAGAAATGATCCCAAATTGAAGAGGTGGAATTTAGGAGCGAGATCTATGATTTTTTTCCCTTTTCCTCTTTTTGTGAATGTGTACGTGTATGCTTATGTGTGAGATCTTGTCTGTATACTCTTGCTTCCACCATTTGTCCTAGGGCTCTATCCGTCCATGGTTTTTAAAAAAAAAAATTTTTTTTCTCAATAATTTTAATTGTAATAACTTTATTATACTTTACCGTCGTTCCTTCTTTCTTTCTTTCTTTCTTTCCGTCCTTCCCTCCTTTAGACAACGAATCACCCCAAATTGAGGAGGTGGTCTCTGAGAGCAAGATTTATGATTTTTCCCCCTTTACCTCTTTTTGTGAAGGTGTATGTGTATGCTTCTGTATAAGATTTTCTCTGTATAGCTTTGCTTCCAACATTTGTCCTAAGGTTCTATCCGTCCCTCTTTTTTTTTTTTTTCTAAATATTTTTTAATTCAATAAATATATTATACTTTATTTTATTTTTACTGTATCTTCTTTCTTTCTGTCTTTTTTCCTTCTTTCCCTCCTTCCTTCCTTCCTTCCTTCCTTCCTCCCTCCCTCCCTCCTTTCTTTCCTTCTTTGCTTCTTTCTTCCTTCCTTCCTTTCCTCCTTTCCTTCTTTCTTTCCTCATACATCTACTAATTCTCTCTACTTTTTCTCCCTTTTATTCTGAGCCGTGTGGATGAAAGGCTCTTGGTGCTCCAGCCAGGAGTCAGGGCTCTGCCTCTGAGGTAGGAGAGCCAACTTCAGGACACTGGTCAAAAGAGACCTCCCAGCTCCACATAATATTAAACGGTGGAAATCTCCCAGTGACCTCCATCTTAACACCAGCACCCAGCTTCACTCAACGACCAGCAAGCCACAGTGCTAGACAACCTATGCCAAACAACTAGCAAAACAGGAACACAACCCCACCCATTAGCAGAGAGGCTGCCTAAAATCATAATAAGGCCACAGACACCCCAAAACACACCACCAGACGTGAACCTGCCCACTAGAGAGACAAGATCCAGCCTCATCCACCACAACACAGGCACTAGTCCCCTCCACCAGGAAGCCTACACAACCCACTGAAACAACCTTAGCCACTGGAGACAGACATCAAAAACAACGGGAACTACGAACGTGCAGCCTGCAAAAAGGAGACCCCAAACACAGTAAGATAAGCAAAATGAGAAGACAGAAAAACACACAGCAGATGAAGGAGCAAGATAAAAATGCACCAGACCTAACAAATGAAGAGGAAATAGGCAGTCTACCTGAAAAAGAATTCAGAATAACGATAGTAAGGATGATCCGAAATCTTGGAAGTAGAATGGACAAAATGCAAGAAGCAGTTAACAAGGACCTAGAAGAAATAAAGGTGAAACAAGCAATGATGAACAACGCAATAAATGAAATTAAAAGTACTCTAGATGGGATCAATAACAGAATAACTGAGGCAGAAGAACGGATAAGTGACCTGGAAGATAAAATAGTGGAAATAACTACTGCAGAGCAGAATAAAGAAAAAAGAATGAAAAGAACTGAGGACAGTCTCAGAGACCTCTGGGACAACATTAAACGCACCAACATTCGAATTATAGGGGTTCCAGAAGAAGAAGAGAAAAAGAAAGGGACTGAGAAAATATTTGAAGAGATTATAGTTGAAAACTTCCCTAATATGGGAAAGGAAATAGTTAATCAAGTCCAGGAAGCACAGAGAGTCCCATACAGGATAAATACAAGGAGAAATACGCCAAGACACATATTAATCAAACTGTCAAAAATTAAATACAAAGAAAGCATATTAAAAGCAGCAAGGGAAAAACAGCAAATAACACACAAGGGAATCCCCATAAGGTTAACAGCTGATCTCTCAGCAGAAACCCTACAAGCCAGAAGGGAGTGGCAGGACATACTGAAAGTGATGAAGGAGAAAAACCTGCAACCAAGGCTACTTTACCCAGCAAGGATCTCATTCAGATTTGATGGAGAAATTAAAACCTTTACAGACAAGCAAAAGCTGAGAGAGTTTAGCACCACCAAACCAGCTTTACAGCAAATGCTAAAGGAACTTCTCTAGACAAGGAACACAAGAGAAGGAAAAGACCTATAATAACGAACCCAAAACAATATAGAAAATGGGAATAGGAACATACATATCGATAATTACCTTAAATGTAAATGGACTAAATGCTCCCACCAAAAGACACAGATTGGCTGAATGGATACAAAAACAAGACCCTTATATATGCTGTCTACAAGAGACCCACTTCAGACCTAGAGACACATACAGACTGAAAATAAGGGGATGGAAAAAGATATTCCATGCAAATGGAAACCAAAAGAAAGCTGGAGTAGCAATTCTCATATCAGACAAAATAGACTTTAAAATAAGGACTATCACAAGAGACAAAGAAGGACACTACATAATGATCAAGGGATCGATTCAAGAAGAAGATATAACAATTGTAAATATTTATGCACCCAACATAGGAGCACCTCAATACATAAGGCAAATACTAACAGCCATAAAAGGGGAGATTGACAGTAACACATTCATAGTAGGGGACTTTAACACCCCACTTTCACCCATGGACAGATCATCCAAAATGAAAATAAATAAGGAAACACAAGCTTTAAATGGTACATTAAACAAGATGGACTTAATTGATATTTATAGGACACTCCATCCAAAAACAACAGAATACACATTTTTCTCAAGTGCTCATGGAACATTCTCCAGGATAGATCATATCTTGGGTCACAAATCAAGCCTTGGTAAATTTAAGAAAATTGAAATTGTATCAAGTATCTTTTCTGACCACAACGCCATGAGACTAGATATCAATTACAGGAAAAGATCTGTAAAAAATACAAACACATGGAAGCTAAACAATACACTACTTAATAATGAAGTGATCACTGAAGAAATCAAAGAGGAAATAAAAAAATACCTAGAAACAAATGACAATGGAGACACAACGACCCAAAACCTATGGGATGCAGCAAAAGCAGTTCTAAGGGGGAAGTTTATAGCAATACAAGCCCACCTTAAGAAGCAGGAAACATCTCGAATAAACAACCTAACCTTGCACCTCAAGCAATTAGAGAAAGAAGAACAAAAAAACCCCAAAGCTAGCAGAAGGAAAGAAATCATAAAAATCAGATCAGAAATAAATGAAAAGAAATGAAGGAAACGATAGCAAAGATCAATAAAACTAAAAGCTGGTTCTTTGAGAAGATAAACAAAATAGATAAACCACTAGCCAGACTCATCAAGAAAAAAAGGGAGAAGACTCAAATCAATAGAATTAGAAATGAAAAAGGAGAAGTAACAACTGACACTGCAGAAATAAAAAAAATCATAAGAGATTACTACAAGCAACTCTATGCCAATAAAATGGACAATCTGGAAGAAATGGACAAATTCTTAGAAATGCACAACCTGCCAAGACTGAATCAGGAAGAAATAGAAAATATGAACAGACCAATCACAAGCACTGAAATTGAAACTGTCATTAAAAATCTTCCAACAAACAAAAGCCCAGGACCAGATGGCTTCACAGGTGAATTCTATCAAACGTTTAGAGAAGAGCTAACACCTATCCTTCTCAAACTCTTCCAAAATATAGCAGAGGGAGGAACACTCCCAAATTCCTTCTACGAGGCCACCATCACCTTGATACCAAAACCAGACAAGGATGTCACAAAGAAAGAAAACTACAGGCCAATATCACTGATGAACATAGATGCAAAAATCCTCAACAAAATACTAGCAAACAGAATCCAACAGCACATTAAAAGGATCATACACCATGATCAAGTGGGGTTTATTCCAGGAATGCAAGGATTCTTCAATATACGCAAATCTATCAATGTGATAAACCATATTAACAAATTGAAAGAGAAAAACCATATGATCATCTCAATAGATGCAGAGAAAGCTTTTGACAAAATTCAACACCCATTTATGCTAAAAACCCTGCAGAAAGTAGGCATAGAGGGAACTTTCCTCAACATAATAAAGGCCATATATGACAAGCCCACAGCAAACATCATCCTCAATGGTGAAAAACTGAAAGCATTTCCACTAAGATCAGGAACAAGACAAGGTTGCCCACTCTCACCACTCTTATTCAACATAGTTTTGGAAGTTTTAGCCACAGCAATCAGAGAAGAAAAGGAAATAAAAGGAATCCAAATCGGAAAAGAAGAAGTAAAGCTGTCACTGTTTGCAGATGACATGATACTATACATAGAGAATCCTAAAGATGCTACCAGAAAACTACTAGAGCTAATCAATGAATTTGGTAAAGTAGCAGGATACAAAGTTAATGCACAGAAATCTCTGGCATTCCTATATACTAATGATGAAAAATCTGAAAGTGAAATCAAGAAAACACTCCCATTTACCATTGCAACAAAAAGAATAAAATATCTAGGAATAAACCTACCTAAGGAGACGAAAGACCTGTATGCAGAAAATTATAAGACACTGATGAAAGAAATTAAAGATGATACAAATAGATGGAGAGATATACCATGTTCTTGGATGGGAAGAATCAACATTGTGAAAATGACTCTACTACCCAAAGCAATCTACAGATTCAATGCAATCCCTATCAAACTACCACTGGCATTTTTCACAGAACTAGAACAAAAAATTTCACAATTTGTATGGAAACACAAAAGACCCCGAATAGCCAAAGCAATCTTGAGAACGAGAAAAGGAGCTGGAGGAATCAGGCTCCCTGACTTCAGACTATACTACAAAGCTACAGTAATCAAGACAGTATGGTACTGGCACAAAAACAGAAAGATAGATCAATGGAACAGGATAGAAAGCCCAGCGATAAACCCACGCACATATGGACACCTTATCTTTGATAAAGGTGGCAGGAATGTACAGTGGAGAAAGGACAGCCTCTTCAATAAATGGTGCTGGGAAAACTGGACAGGTACATGTAAAAGTATGAGATTAGATCACTCCCTAACACCATACACAAAAATAAGCTCAAAATGGATTAAAGACCTAAATGTAAGGCCAGAAACTATCAAACTCTTAGAGGAAAACATAGGCAGAACACTCTATGACATAAATCACAGCAAGATCCTTTCTGACCCACCTCCTAGAGTAATGGAAATAAAAACAAAAATAAACAAATGGGACCTAATGAAACTTCAAAGCTTTTGCACAGCAAAGGAAACCATAATCAAGACCAAAAGACAACCCTCACAATGGGAGAAAATATTTGCAAATGAAGCAACTGACAAAGGTTTAATCTCCAAAATTTACAAGCAGCTCATGCAGCTCAATAACAAAAAAACAAACAACCCAATCCAAAAATGGGCAGAAGACCTAAATAGACATTTCTCCAAAGAAGATATACAGAATGCCAACAAACACATGAAAGAATGCTCAACATCATTAATCATTAGAGAAATGCAAATCAAAACTACAATGAGATATCATCTCACACCAGTCAGAATGGCCATCATCAAAAAATCTAGAAACAATAAATGCTGGAGAGGGTGTGGAGAAAAGGGAACACTCTTGCACTGCTGGTGGGAATGTGAATTGGTTCAGCCACTATGGAGAACAGTATGGAGGTTCCTTAAAAAACTACAAATAGAATTACCATATGACCCAGCAATCCCACTACTGGGCATATACCCTGAGAAAACCATAATTCAAAAAGAGTCATGTACCAAAATGTTCATTGCAGCTCTATTTACAATAGCCCGGAGATGGAAACAACCTAAGCGCCCATCATCGGATGAATGGATAAAGAAGATGTGGCACATATATACAATGGAATATTACTCAGCCATAAAAAGAAACGAAATTGAGCTATTTGTAATGAGGTGGATAGACCTAGAGTCTGTCATACAGAGTGAAGTAAGTCAGAAAGAAAAAGACAAATACCGTATGCTAACGCATATATATGGAATTTAAGGGGAAAACAAATGTCATGAAGAACCTAGGGGTAAGACAGGAATAAAGACGCAGACCTACTGGAGAACGGACTTGAGGATATGGGGAGGGGGAAGGGTGAGCTTTGACAGGGTGAGAGAGAGTCATGGACATATACACACTAACAAACGTAGTAAGGTAGATAGCTAGGGGGAAGCAGCCGCAAGGCACAGGGATATTAGCTCGGTGTTTTGTGACAGCCTGGAGGGGTGGGATAGGGAGAGTGGGAGGGAGGGAGACGCAAGAGGGAAGACATATGGGAACATATGTATATGTATAACTGATTCACTTTGTTATAAAGCAGAAACTAACACACAATTGTAAAGCAATTATACCCCAATAAAGATGTTTAAAAAAAAAAAAAAAAAAAGAAAATATTGGGAGCCCAGGAGTTAGGGCCTGACGCCAGAGGGCCCTCATTACCGAGGGGAGGAGACACCCAGCAGGCACCAAATCCCACCAGAGGGCCGACGTCGCCAAGGCGGGGTGTACCAGCCAGGCAGGAGTGACCTCAGAGAAGAGGGCCCACCTCACAGAAGTGTGAGGAACCCAACCAGGATCAGACTCTCACCGGAGGGCCCACATCACCAAGGGGATGGGAACCAGGCAGGAGTGTCCTCACACCAGTGGGGCCACATCAGCCAAAGGTGAGGAACGCAGCACATGTGGCCTCAAACCAGAGGACACACATCACCAAGGGGCTAGGAGTGAGGCAGGTGTCTGGAGGGGCACATTTAACTCTAATTTCCCACCAGGAAGTGGAATGAACCAAAGTCTCAGAGTGCCGTGCCGGACCCTGATTACGGCCTGAAGCAAACCTGCGGTTCTGTGGCCAGTTTTCAAGGAAACGAGTTAAGAAAGGAAATCACGGGCACTGTAATTCACAAACCTGCAGAGTTATAAATGACAGCTATTGGCAAAAATATATGGAAGTAAGTCTGCAAAGAGGACTTGAAAACGAGGCAGAATTGCAGGAATCATATGTCAGGAGGTAGATTGGAATTGCATTTAAAGCATGTGAAAAGCGGCAGATCTTTGACAGTGATGCACTTGGACCAAAGTGCGTAAACATTTTTTCCTGAATATATTCAGGAAAAAACACATATGCCCTTTTTGGCCAACCAAGCACTCGAGCAATGGAAATCCGCACTACAATGAAGTCTCATTTCCCATTCGTCAAAAGGGCCATCTGAAAAAAGTGTAAAAACCAGAAACACAGGACAGGCCATGGAGAACAGGGAGCCTTGTTATGCTGATGGGCGGGATGTAAATGCCAACAGCCACTCTGGAGAAGTGTATGGTGTTTCCTGAAACACCTAAGAAACAAAGCAACGGAGACTACGGCACTTCCACTTATGGTCTTATAGATCACGGAAATTAAAATCAAAAACAGACAGCCACCCCAAAGTGTCGGACGGCTCTGTTTACAAGAACCTCGTCTACGGAACAAGTTAAATATCCCAGAAAGCGAAAAATGGATAAAGAAGTGTGGTACGTACGTACAAATGAATATCACTCACCAATGAAATCTATTTCATCAGGCCCGTCGCGGCATAATGAGTGGATTCAGGTACGATGATTCTAAGTGAAATAAGTCACACAGAAAATGAAACATCATAAGTTATCACTAATACACGGAATGTAAACTTGGCTACACATGAACTGAATTACAAAACAGAACAGGGTCTCAAATTTAGAAAACCAACTTATGCTTGCTTAAGGGGAAAAGTGAGTTGGGGTGCTGCATAAAAGCAGAGATAGAAATTAGCACAGATACCTTTCCATAAGCCAAATATGTAATAGTCAAGACCTACGCCTTGCTCAACGAAATGGACTCAACACCTCATATTCAACGCCTAGGAATACACCTGACTAGTAAGAATCTTCAAACCCATGGATTCATATGTCTCCTTAAGACAATCAAGCGTGTGTACAGCTGCATGAACGCAGCAGAGAAAATCCAATAAATCCCATTATCAAAATGAATTAGAAAAACAAAACACAATGAGAGTGAAATAGAGAGCAATTCTTAAATAATTCATTCAGGGCATGTGATGCAACCTGGATTTACCACATCTACATCCAGAGCTGGGTGAGACATAAGGCTGGACACTTCGTGCTGATATCATTGTTGAGGTTCGGTGAGCAAACGCAGACCCTTTGAAGTCATACTGCATGGTACCCATTCCATGGGTCCCAACTCTCCAGGTTTAAGGGATTCTTCCTTCAGCTAAAACATGCATGGGAAACCCAGAGTATGGTCCACCGTGTGATTGGGAAACGTTTTCAAATGCATCTCAGTTTTCGAACCCTGGTACTCGGGTTCACCATTCCAGACGCTTTACTAACACTCTCCCCACTTGGAGAGTCAGTGCCTTTAACCTCCTGTATGGCACAGTTTGCAATTTCTGCGCAAGATGTACAGGAATAGGGAGAACCAATGAGAGACTAGCTGTAGGTCTCTGCACGGGCAAAAGGAATGCTCATTTCCCACCAGGAAGAGGGATTAAACAAAGGCTCAGGGTGCTCTGCCGGAAACAGATTAGGGCCTGAAGCAATCCTGCGGTTTTGTGGCCAGCTCACAAGAAAGCGAGATGAAGAAAGGAGCTCAGGGGCACTGTAATTCACAAACCTGCAGAGTTATGAATGACAGCTATCGTCCAAAAATGTATTGAAGTAAGTCTTCGAAGAGGACTTGAAAGCGGGGCAGAATTTCAGGAACACGATTTCAGGGGATAGACTGGAATTGCACTTAAAGCATAGGAGAAGAGGCAGAATGTCGACCATGATGCACTTGGCCAAAAAGGGCGTATGCGTTGTTTCCTGAATATATTCAGGAAAAAACGCATACGCCCTTTTTGGCCAACCAAGCAAGCGTGTAAAGGAAATCTGCACTACAATGAAGTCTCACTGCCCCCCGGTCAAAAGGGCCATCTGAAAAAAGTGTAAAATCCAGAAAGACAGGACAGGTCATGGAGAACAGGGAGCCTTGTTATGCTGATGGGTGGGATGTAAATTCCCAACAACCACTCTGGAGAAGTGTATGGTGTTTCCAGAAACACGTAGGAAACAAAGCAACACAGCCTATGGCACTTCCACTTATGGTCCTATAGCTTAGGGAAATTAAAATCAAAATCACACAGCCACCCCAAAGTTTGGGACGGCTCTGTTTACAAGAACCTCGTCTACAGTACAAGTTAAATATCCCAGAATGTGAAAAATGGTTAAAGAAGTTGTGGTACGCACGTACAATGGAATATCACTCACCAATGAAATCTATGTCATCAGGCCCGTCGCGGCATATTGAGTGGATCCAGGTACGATGATTCTAAGTGAAATAAGTCACACAGAAAATGAAACATCATAAGATATCACTAATACACGGAATGTAAACTTGGCTACACATGAACTGAATTACAAAACAGAACAGGGTCTCAAATTTAGAACACCAACTTATGCTTGCTTATGGGGAAAGGTGAGGTGGGGTGCTGCATAAAACCAGAGATAGAAATTAGCACACATACCTTTCCATAAGCCAAATATGTAATAGTCAAGACCTACACCTTGCTCAACGAAATGGACTAAACACACCATATTCAACTCCTAGGATTACACATGACTAGTAAGAATCTTCAAACCCATGGATTTATATGTCTCCGTAAGAGAATCAAGTGTGTGTACAGCTGCATGAAGGCAGCAGAGAAAATCCGATAAATCCCATTATCAAAATAAACTACAAAAACAAACACAATGACAGTGAAATAGAGAGCAATTCTTAAATAATTCATTCAGGGCTTGTGATGCAACCTGGATTTACCACATCTACACCTAGAGCTGAGTGAGACATAAGGTTCGACACTTTGGGCTGATAGCATTGGTGAGGTTCGGTGAGAAAATGCAGGCCCTTAGAAGTCATACTGCATGGTACCCATTGCATGGGTCCCACCTCTCCAGGTTTAAGGGATTCTTCCTTCAGGTAAAACACGCATGGGAAACCCAGAATATGGTCCACCGTGTGACCGGGAAACCTTTTTACATGCATCTCAGTTTTCTTCCCCTCATACTCGGTTTTACCATTCCAGACGCTTTACTAACTCTTTCCCCAATTGGAGAGTCAGTGCCTTTAACCTCCTGTTTGGCACAGTTTGGAATTTCTGAGCAAGATGAACAGGAATAGGGAGAACCAATGAGAGATTAGCTGTAGGTGTCTGCACGAGCAAATTTAACGCTCATTTCCCATCAGGAAGAGGAATTAGCCAAAGGCTCAACATGCCGTGCCGGAACCAGATTAGGGCCTGAAGCAATCCTGCGGTTTTGCGGCCAGCTCACAAGAAAGCGAGTTGAAGAATGGAGCTCAGGGGCACTGTAATTCACAAACCTGCAGAGTTATAAATGACAGCTATCGTCCAAAAATATATTGAAGTAAGGCTGCAAAGAGGACTTGAACGCGGGGCAGAATTCCAGGAATACGATTTCAGGAGGTAGACGGGAAGTCCTCTGAAAGTATAGGAGAAGAGGCAGAACTTCGACAATGATGCACTTGGTCAAAAAGGGCATATGCGTTTCTTCCAGGGCCCTCATTAAAGAGGGTAGGAGGCTCCCAGCATGCTTCAGTGGCCAACAGAGAGCCTTCGTCGCCAAGGCGACGTGAGCCATTCAGGCAGGAGTGACCTCACATCAGAGCGCCCACCTCACAGAAGGGTAAGGAACCCAGTCATGATCAGACTCTCACCAGAGTGCCCACATAAGCAAGGGGCTGGGAATCAGGCACGAGTGTCCTCACACCCGTGGGGCCACATCATCGAAAGTTGAGGTACCCAGCACATGTGGCCTCAAACCAGAAGTCCCACATCACCATGGGTCTCAGAGCGAGGCAGGCAGGATTAACCTCAAAACACATGGCCCATTGTATAAAAAGGTGAGGAATCCAGCAGTTGGAACATCCCAGCAGGCGGCCCAGAGCACCGAGGCTATGGGATCCAGGCAGTGATGAACTCACAACAGAGGGCCCTCATCGTGATACTGTAAGCAACCCAGCCGTTGTGACCTCAGAACACAAGGCCCACATCCCCATGGGTAAGGGAACCAAGCAGGAGTGTCATCGCACCAGTGGGCACACAACAGAAAATGTGGGGAGCCCAGCAGTTAGGGCCGGATGCCAGAGGGCCCTCATCACTGAGGAGAGGAGGCTCCCAGCAAGCTCCAACTGCTACCAGAGGGCCGACGTCGCCAATGCGGGGTGTGCCAGCCAGGCAGGAGTGACCTCAGAGCAGAGGGCCAACCACACAAAAGTGTGAGGAACCCAAAGAGGATCAGACTCTCACCAGAGGGCCCACATCACCAAGGGAATGGAAACCAGGCAGGAGTGTCCTCACACCAGTGGGGCCACATCACCGAAATGTGCGGACCCAGCACACGTGGCCTCAAACTACAGGACACACATCACCAAGGGGCTGGGAGTGAGGCAGGCAGGAGGAGCCTCAAAACAGAGGGCCCATTGCGTAAAAAAGGTGAGGAATCCCGCAGTTGGAACCTCCCAGCAGGCGGCAGGGGCAGCGAGGCTATGGGATCCAGGCCTGACTGAACTCAAAACAGAGGGCCCTCATCATGAAACTGTGAGCAACCCAGCCGTTGGGACTTTAGAGCAGAAGGCCCACATTCCCATGTGGTTGGGAACTTGGCAGAAGTGTACTCGCACCACAGGGCGCACATCAGAGAATTTTGGGAACCCAGAAATTAGGGCCTGATACCAGAGGGCCCTCATTACCAAGGGGAGGAGACCCCAAGCAGGCACCAATTCCCTATGGAGGGACCATGTCGCCAAGGTGACGTGCAACAGCCAGGCAGGAGTGACCTCACAGCTGAGGGCCTACCTCACAGAATGGTGAGGAACCCAGCCAGGATTAGACTCTCACCAGAGGGCCCACATCACCAAGGGCATCAGAACCAGGCAGGACTGTCTTCACACCAGGGTGACCACATCATAGAAAGGTGAGGAACCCAGCACATGTGGCCTAAACCAGCGGACCCAGATCTCCAAGGGGTTCGGAGTGAGGCAGGCATGAGTAGCCTCACAACACAGGGTGAATAGAATAAAAAAGCTGAGGAATCCTGCAGTGGGAACCTCCCAGTGGGCGGCCCAGAGCACCGAGTCTATGCGATCCAGGCCACAGTGAACTCACAGCAGAGGGCCCACATCATGAAACTGTGAGCAACCCAGCCGTTTGGACCTCAGAGCAGAAGGCCCACATCACCATGGGGTTGGGAACATGGCACGAGTGTCCTCGCACAACTTAGCACATATCAGAAAATGTGGGTACCCAGCAGTTAGGGCCTGACGCCAGAGGGCCCTCATCACCGAGGGGAGGAGGCTCCCAGTAGGCTCCAACTGCCACAAGAGGGCCGACATTGCCAAGGCGGGGTGTGCCAGCCAGGCAGGAGTGACCTCACAGCAGAGGGCCCACCTCACAGAAGTGTGAGGAACCCAGCCAGGATCAGACTCTCACCAGAGGGCCCACATCACCAAGGGGATAGGAACCAGGCAGGAGTGTCCTCACACCAGTGGGGCCACATCATCGAAAGGTGAGGGACCCAGCACACATGGCCTCAAACCAGAGGACACACATCACCAAGGGGCTGGGAGTGAGGCAGGCAGGAGGAGTCTCAAAACAGAGGGCCCATAGAAGGAAAAAGGTGAGGAATCCCGCAGTTGGAACTTCCCCGCAGGTGGCCAGGAGCAGCGAGGCTATGGGATCCATGCTGGAGTGAACTCACACCAGAGGGCCCTCATCAAGAACCTGAGCAACCCACGGTTGGGACCTCAGAGCAGAAGGCCCACATTCCCATGGGGTTGGGAACCTGGCAGGAGTGTACTAGCACCACAGGGCGCACAACAGAAAATTTTGGGAGCCCAGGAGTTAGGGTCTGACGCCAGAGGGCCCTCATTACCGAGGGGAGGAGACTCCCAGCAGGCACCAACTCCCAACTGAGGGCCCACGTCGCCAAGGTGACCTGGGCCAGCCAGGCAGGAGTGACCTCACAGCAGAGGGCCTACCTCACAGAAGGGTGAGGAACCCAGCCAGGATAAGACTCTCACCAGAGGGCCCACATCACCAAGGGGATCGGAACAAGGCAGGAGTGTCCTCACACCAGTGGGGCCACATCAGCGAAAGGTGAGGAACCCAGCACATGTGGCCTAAACCAGAGGACCCACATTTCCAAGGTGCTCCGAGTGAGGCAGGCAGGAGTAGCCTAACAACACAGGGCCCACAGAATAAAAAATGTGAGGAATCCAGCAGTTTGAACCTCCCAGCAGGTGGCCCAGAGCATGGAGTCTATGGGATCCAGGCCACAGTGAACTCACAGCAGAGGGCCCACATCATGAAACTGTGAGCAACCCAGCCAGTGGGACCTCAGAGCAGAAGGCCCACATCCCCATGGGGATGGGAACCTCGCAGGAGTGTCCTCGCACAACTTAGCACGTATCAGAAAATGTGGGAACCCAGCAGTTATGGCCTGACGCCAGAGGGCCCTCATCACTGAGGAGAGGAGGCTACCAGCAGGCTCCAAATGCCACCAGAGGGCCGACGTCACCAAGGCAATGGGAGTAAGCCAGGCAGGAGTTACCTCACAGCAGAGGGCCCACCTCACAGAAGTGTGAGGAGCCCAAACAGGATCAGACTCTAACCAGAGCGCCCACATCACCAATGGGATGGAAACCAGGCAGGAGTGTCCTCACACCAGTGGGGCCACATCAGCGAAAGGTGAGGAACACAGCACATGTGGCCTCAAACAAGGGGACACACATCACGAAAGGGCTGGGAGTGAGGCATGCAGGAGGAAACTCACAACAGAACGCCCATAGAATAAAAAAGGTGAGGAACCCCGCAGTTGGAAGCTCCAAGCAGGTGGCCCAGAGCACCGAGGCTATGGGATCCATGCCGGAGTGAACTCACAGCAGAGGGCCCACATTCTGACACTGTGAGCAACCCAGCCTTTGGGACCTGAGAGCAGAAAGCCCACATACCCATGGGGATGGGACCCTGGCTGGAGTGTACTCGCACGACAGGGCGCACATCAGAAAATTTTGGGAGCCCATGAGTTAGGGTCTGACGCCAGAGGGCCCTCATTACCGAGGGGAGGAGACTCCCAGCAGGCACCAACTCCCAACTGAGGGCCCACATCGCCAAGGTGACGTGTGCCAGCCAGGCAGGAGTGACCTCACAGCAGAGGGCCCACCTCCCAGAAGTGTGAGGAATCCAGACAGGATCAGACTCTCACCAGAGGGCCCCCATCACCAAGGGGATGGGAACCAGGCAGGAGTGTCCTCACACCAGTGGGGCCACATCAATAAAGGTGAGGAAACCGGTACATGTGGCCTTAAACCAGAGGACCTACATCACAAATGGGCTGGAAGTGAGTCAGGAAGTAGGAGCATGAAAACACAGGACCCAAAGAATAAAAGAGTTAAGGAATCCAGCAGTAGGAACCTCCCAGCAGGCCGCTCAGAGCACAGAGTCTATGGGATCTAGGCCTGGGTGAACTAACACCAGAGAGCCAACATCAAGAAACGGTGAACAACACAGGTGTTGGGACCTTAGATCAGAAGGCCCACATGCCCATGGTGATGGGAACCTCGCAGGAGTGTCCTCGCACCACTTAGCACGTATCAGAAAATGTGGGTACCCAGCAGTTAGGGCCTGAGGCAAGAGGGACCCCATCACCGAGGGGAGGTTCTCAGCAGGCTCCAACTGCCACAAGAGGGCCGATGTTGCCCAGGTGGGGTGTGCCAGCCAGGCAGGAGTGACCTCACAGCAGAGGGCCCCCCTCACAGAAGGGTGAGGAACCCAGCCAGGATCAGACTCTCACCAGAGGGCCCACATCATCAAGGGGATAGGAACCAGGCAGGAGTGTCCTCACATCAGTGGGGCCACATCATCGAAAGGCGAGGGACCCAGCATACGTGGCCTCAAACCAGAGGACACACATCACCAAGGGGCTGGGAGTGAGGCAGGCAGGAGGAGTCTCAAAACAGGGGGCCCATAGAAGAAAAAAGGTGAGGAATCCCGCAGTTGTAACCTCCCAGCAGGTGGCCAAGAGCAGCGAGGCTATGGGATCCATGCTGGAGTGAACTCACACCAGAGGGCCCTCATCAAGAACCTGAGCAACCCACGGTTGGGACCTCAGAGCAGAAGGCCCACATTCCCATGGGGTTGGGAACCTGGCAGGAGTGTACTAGCACCACAGGGCGCACAACAGAAAATTTTGGGAGCCCAGGAGTTAGGGTCTGACGCCAGAGGGCCCTCATTACCGAGGGGAGGAGACTCCCAGCAGGCACCAACTCCCAACTGAGGGCCCACGTCGCCAAGGTGACCTGGGCCAGCCAGGCAGGAGTGACCTCACAGCAGAGGGCCTACCTCACAGAAGGGTGAGGAACCCAGCCAGGATAAGACTCTCACCAGAGGGCCCACATCACCAAGGGGATCGGAACAAGGCAGGAGTGTCCTCACACCAGTGGGGCCACATCAGCGAAAGGTGAGGAACCCAGCACATGTGGCCTAAACCAGAGGACCCACATTTCCAAGGTGCTCCGAGTGAGGCAGGCAGGAGTAGCCTAACAACACAGGGCCCACAGAATAAAAAATGTGAGGAATCCAGCAGTTTGAACCTCCCAGCAGGTGGCCCAGAGCATGGAGTCTATGGGATCCAGGCCACAGTGAACTCACAGCAGAGGGCCCACATCATGAAACTGTGAGCAACCCAGCCAGTGGGACCTCAGAGCAGAAGGCCCACATCCCCATGGGGATGGGAACCTCGCAGGAGTGTCCTCGCACAACTTAGCACGTATCAGAAAATGTGGGAACCCAGCAGTTATGGCCTGACGCCAGAGGGCCCTCATCACTGAGGAGAGGAGGCTACCAGCAGGCTCCAAATGCCACCAGAGGGCCGACGTCACCAAGGCAATGGGAGTAAGCCAGGCAGGAGTTACCTCACAGCAGAGGGCCCACCTCACAGAAGTGTGAGGAGCCCAAACAGGATCAGACTCTAACCAGAGCGCCCACATCACCAATGGGATGGAAACCAGGCAGGAGTGTCCTCACACCAGTGGGGCCACATCAGCGAAAGGTGAGGAACACAGCACATGTGGCCTCAAACAAGGGGACACACATCACGAAAGGGCTGGGAGTGAGGCATGCAGGAGGAAACTCACAACAGAACGCCCATAGAATAAAAAAGGTGAGGAACCCCGCAGTTGGAAGCTCCAAGCAGGTGGCCCAGAGCACCGAGGCTATGGGATCCATGCCGGAGTGAACTCACAGCAGAGGGCCCACATTCTGACACTGTGAGCAACCCAGCCTTTGGGACCTGAGAGCAGAAAGCCCACATACCCATGGGGATGGGACCCTGGCTGGAGTGTACTCGCACGACAGGGCGCACATCAGAAAATTTTGGGAGCCCATGAGTTAGGGTCTGACGCCAGAGGGCCCTCATTACCGAGGGGAGGAGACTCCCAGCAGGCACCAACTCCCAACTGAGGGCCCACATCGCCAACGTGACGTGTGCCAGCCAGGCAGGAGTGACCTCACAGCAGAGGGCCCACCTCCCAGAAGTGTGAGGAATCCAGACAGGATCAGACTCTCACCAGAGGGCCCCCATCACCAAGGGGATGGGAACCAGGCAGGAGTGTCCTCACACCAGTGGGGCCACATCAATAAAGGTGAGGAAACCGGTACATGTGGCCTTAAACCAGAGGACCTACATCACAAATGGGCTGGAAGTGAGTCAGGAAGTAGGAGCATGAAAACACAGGACCCAAAGAATAAAAGAGTTAAGGAATCCAGCAGTAGGAACCTCCCAGCAGGCCGCTCAGAGCACAGAGTCTATGGGATCTAGGCCTGGGTGAACTAACACCAGAGAGCCAACATCAAGAAACGGTGAACAACACAGGTGTTGGGACCTTAGATCAGAAGGCCCACATGCCCATGGGGATGGGAACCTCGCAGGAGTGTCCTCGCACCACTTAGCACGTATCAGAAAATGTGGGTACCCAGCAGTTAGGGCCTGAGGCAAGAGGGACCCCATCACCGAGGGGAGGTTCTCAGCAGGCTCCAACTGCCACAAGAGGGCCGATGTTGCCCAGGTGGGGTGTGCCAGCCAGGCAGGAGTGACCTCACAGCAGAGGGCCCCCCTCACAGAAGGGTGAGGAACCCAGCCAGGATCAGACTCTCACCAGAGGGCCCACATCATCAAGGGGATAGGAACCAGGCAGGAGTGTCCTCACATCAGTGGGGCCACATCATCGAAAGGCGAGGGACCCAGCATACGTGGCCTCAAACCAGAGGACACACATCACCAAGGGGCTGGGAGTGAGGCAGGCAGGAGGAGTCTCAAAACAGGGGGCCCATAGAAGAAAAAAGGTGAGGAATCCCGCAGTTGTAACCTCCCAGCAGGTGGCCAAGAGCAGCGAGGCTATGGGATCCAGGCCGGAGAGAACTCGCAGCAGAGGGCCCTCATCATGAAACTGAGTAACCCACGGTTGGGACCTCAGAGCAGAAGACCCACATTCCCATGGGGTTGGGAACCTGGCAGGAGTGCACTCGAACCACAGGGCGCATATCAGAAAATATTGGGAGCCCAGGAGTTAGGGCCTGACGCCAGAGGGCCCTCATTACCGAGGGGAGGAGACACCCAGCAGGCACCAAATCCCACCAGAGGGCCGACGTCGCCAAGGCGGGGTGTGCCAGCCAGGCAGGAGTGACCTCAGAGAAGAGGGCCCACCTCACAGAAGTGTGAGGAACCCAACCAGGATCAGACTCTCACCGGAGGGCCCACATCACCAAGGGGATGGGAAGCAGGCAGGAGTGTCCTCACACCAGTGGGGCCACATCAGCCAAAGGTGAGGAACCCAGCACATGTGGCCTCAAACCAGAGGACACACATCACCAAGGGGCTAGGAGTGACGCAGGTGTCTGGAGGGGCACATTTAACTCTAATTTCCCACCAGGAAGTGGAATGAACCAAAGTCTCAGAGTGCCGTGCCGGACCCTGATTACGGCCTGAAGCAAACCTGCGGTTCTGTGGCCAGTTTTCAAGGAAACGAGTTAAGAAAGGAAATCACGGGCACTGTAATTCACAAACCTGCAGAGTTATAAATGACAGCTATTGGCAAAAATATATGGAAGTAAGTCTGCAAAGAGGACTTGAAAACGAGGCAGAATTGCAGGAATCACATTTCAGGAGGTAGATTGGAATTGCATTTAAAGCATGTGAAAAGCGGCAGATCTTTGACAGTGATGCACTTGGACCAAAGTGCGTAAACATTTTTTCCTGAATATATTCAGGAAAAAACACATATGCCCTTTTTGGCCAACCAAGCACTCGAGCAATGGAAATCCGCACTACAATGAAGTCTCATTTCCCATTCGTCAAAAGGGCCATCTGAAAAAAGTGTAAAAACCAGAAACACAGGACAGGCCATGGAGAACAGGGAGCCTTGTTATGCTGATGGGCGGGATGTAAATGCCAACAGCCACTCTGGAGAAGTGTATGGTGTTTCCTGAAACACCTAAGAAACAAAGCAACGGAGACTACGGCACTTCCACTTATGGTCTTATAGATCACGGAAATTAAAATCAAAAACAGACAGCCACCCCAAAGTGTCGGACGGCTCTGTTTACAAGAACCTCATCTACGGAACAAGTTAAATATCCCAGAAAGCGAAAAATGGATAAAGAAGTGTGGTACGTACGTACAAATGAATATCACTCACCAATGAAATCTATTTCATCAGGCCCGTCGCGGCATAATGAGTGGATTCAGGTACGATGATTCTAAGTGAAATAAGTCACACAGAAAATGAAACATCATAAGTTATCACTAATACACGGAATGTAAACTTGGCTACACATGAACTGAATTACAAAACAGAACAGGGTCTCAAATTTAGAAAACCAACTTATGCTTGCTTAAGGGGAAAAGTGAGTTGGGGTGCTGCATAAAAGCAGAGATAGAAATTAGCACAGATACCTTTCCATAAGCCAAATAAGTAATAGTCAAGACCTACCCCTTGCTCAACGAAATGGACTAAACACCTCATATTCAACGCCTAGGAATACACCTGACTAGTAAGAATCTTCAAACCCATGGATTTATATGTCTCCTTAAGACAATCAAGCGTGTGTATAGCTGCATGAACGCAGCAGAGAAAATCCAATAAATCCCATTATCAAAATGAATTAGAAAAACAAAACACAATGAGAGTGAAATAGAGAGCAATTCTTAAATAATTCATTCAGGGCATGTGATGCAACCTGGATTTACCACATCTACATCCAGAGCTGGGTGAGACATAAGGCTGGACACTTCGGGCTGATAGCATTGGTGAGGTTCGGTGAGCAAACGCAGACCCTTTGAAGTCATACTGCATGGTACCCATTCCATGGGTCCCAACTCTCCAGGTTTAAGGGATTCTTCCTTCAGCTAAAACATGCATGGGAAACCCACAGAACTGTGCACTGTGTGACCGGGAAACGTTTTCAAATGCATCTCAGATTTCGTCCCCTGGTACTCGGGTTCATCATTCCAGACGCTTTACTAACACTCTCCCCACTTGGAGAGTCAGTGCCATTAACCTCCTGTTGGCACATTTTGCAATTTCTGCGCAAGATGTACAGGAATAGGGAGAACCAATGAGAGACTAGCTGTAGGTGCCTGCATGGGCAAATGGAACGCTCATTTCCGAATAGGAAGAGGAATTAAACAAAGGCTCAGCGTTCCCCCCCGGAAAGAGATTATGGCCTGAAGCAATCCTGCGGTTTTGCGGCCAGCTCACAAGAAAGAGAATTGAAGAAAGGAGCTCAGGGGCACTGCAATTCACAAACCTGCAGAGTTATGAATGACAGCTATCGTCCAAAAATGTATTGAAGTAAGTCTTAGAAGAGGACTTGAAAGCGGGGCAGAATTTCAGGAAAACGATTTCAGGGGGTAGACTGGAATTGCACTTAAAGCATAGGAAAAGAGGCAGAATGTCGACAATGATGCACTTGGCCAAAAAGGGCGTATGCGTTTTTTCCTGAATATATTCAGGAAAAAACGCATACGCACTTTTTCGACAACCAAGCAAGCGTGTAAAGGAAATGTGCACTACAATGAAGTCTCACTGCCCCCCGGTCAAAAGGGCCATCTGAAAAATGTGTAAAATCCAGAAAGGCAGGACAGGTTTTGGAGAACAGGGAGCCTTGTTATGCTGATGGGCGGGATGTAAATTGCCAACAGCCACTCTGGAGAAATGTATGGTGTATCCTGAAACACGTAGGAAACAAAGGAACACAGCCTATGTCACTTCCACTTATGGTCCTATAGCTTAAAGAAATTAAAATCAAAAACACACAGCCACCCCAAAGTTTGGGATGGCTCTGTTTACAAGAACCTTGTCTACGGTACAAGTTAAATATCCGAGAAAGGAAAAAATGGATAAAGAAGTTCTGGTACGCACGTACAATGGAATGTCATTCAGCAATTAAATCTACGTCTTCAGGCCCGTAGCGGTATAATGAGTAGATTCAGGTACGATGATTCTACGAGAAATAAGTCACACAGAAAAATAAACATCATAAAGTATCAGTAATACACGGAATGTAAACTTGGCTACACATAAACTGAATTACAAAACAGAACAGGGTCGCAAATTTAGAAAACCAACTTATGCTTGCTTATGGGGAAAGGTGAGTTGGGGTGCTGCATAAAACCAGAGATTGGAATTAGCACAGGTACCGTTCCATAAGCCAAATATATTATAGACAAGACCTACTACTTGCTCAACGAAATGGACTCAACAGCCCATATTCAACGCCTGGCAAGATACCTGACAAGTAAGAATCTTAAAAACCATGGATTTATATGTCTCCATAAGGAAAACAAGCGTGTGTACAGCAGCCTAAACGGAACAGTGAAAATCCGGTAAATCCCATTATCAAAATAAATTTCAAAAAAAAAACACAATGACAGTGAAATATAGAGCAATTCTTAAATAATTCATTCAGGGCTTGTGATGCAACCTGGATTTACCACATCTACACCCAGAGCTGGGTGAGACATAAGGCTGGACACTTCGGGCTGATAGCATTGGTGAGGTTCGGTGAGCAGACGCAGACCCTTTGAAGTCATACTGCATGGTACCCATTCCATGGGTCCCAACTCTCCAGGTTTAAGGGACTCTTCCTTCAGCTAAAACATGCATGGGAAACCCAGACTATCGTCCGCCGTGTGATTGGGAAACGTTTTCAAATGCATCTCAGTTTTCGTCCCCTGGTACTCGGGTTCACCATTCCAGACGCTTTACTAACACTCTCCCCACTTGGAGAGTCATTGCCTTTAACCTCCTGTTTGGCACAGTTTGCAATTTCTGCGCAAGATGAACAGGAATAGGGAGAACCAATGAGAGACTAGCTGTTGGTGTCTGCATGGGCAAATTGAACACTCATTTCCCACCAGGAAGAGGGATTAAACAAAGGCTCAGGGTGCTCTGCCGGAAACAGATCAGGGCCTGAAGCAATCCTGCGGTTTTGCGGCCAGCTCACAAGAAAGCAAGTTGAAGAAAGAGCTCAGGGGCAGTGTAATTCAGAAACCTGCAGAGTTAGAATGACAGCTATCGTCCAAAAATGTATTGAAGTAAGTCTTCGAAGAGGACTTGAAAGCGGGGCAGAATTTCAGGAATACGATTTCAGGGGATAGACTGGAATTGCACTTAAAGCATAGGAAAAGAGGCAAAATGTCGACAATGATGCAGTTGGCCAAAAAGGGCGTATGCGTTTTTTCCTGAATATATTCAGGAAAAAACGCATACGCACTTTTTGGCCAACCAAGCAAGCGTGTAAAAGAAATCTGCACTACAATGAAGTCTCACTGCCCCCCGGTCAAAAGGGCCATCTGAAAAAAGTGTAAAATCCAGAAAGGGAGGACAGGTCATGGAGAACAGGGAGCCTTGTTATGCTGATGGGCGGGATGTAAATTGCCAACAACCGCTCTGGAGATGTGTATGGTGTTTCCAGAAACACGTAGGAAACAAAGCAACACAGCCTATGTCACTTCCACTTATGGTCCTATAGCTTAGGGAAATTAAAATCAAAAACACACAGCCACCCCAAAGTTTGGAATGGCTCTGTTTACAAGAACCTCATCTACGGTAGAAGTTAAATATCCGTGAAAGCATAAAATGGATAAAGAAGTTGTGGTACGCACGTATAATGGAATATCACTCAGCAATGAAATCTACGTCATCAGGACCGTAGCGGCATAATGAGTGGATTCAGGTACGATGATTCTACGAGAAATAAGTCAGACAGAAAAAGAAACATCATAAGTTATCACTAATACACGGAATGTAAACTTGGCTACCCATGAACTGAATTACAAAACAGAACAGGGTCTAAAATTTAGCAAACCAACTTATGCTTGCTTATGGGGAAAGGTCAGTTGGGATGCTGCATAAAACCAGAGATTGAAATTAGCACAGATACCGTTCCATAAGCCAAATATATAATAGACAAAACCTACTCCTTGCTCAACGAAATGGACTCAACACCCTATATTCAACACCTGGGAAGATACCTGACAAGTAAGAATCTTAAAACCCATGGATTTATATGTCTCTATAAGGAAATCAAGCGTGTGTACAGCGGCCTAAACGCAGCAGTGAAAATCCGATAAATCCCATTATCAAAATGAATTTCAAAAACAAAACACAATGACAGTGAAATAGAGAGCAATTCTTAAATAATTCATTCAGGGCTTGTGATGCAACCTGTATTTACCACATCTACACCCAGAGCTGGATGAGACATAAGGCTGGACACTTCGGGCTGATAGCATTGGTGAGGTTCGGTGAGCAAACGCAGACCCTTTGAAGTCATACTGCATGGTACCCATTCCACGGGTCCCAACTCTCCAGGTTTAAGGGATTCTTCCTTCAGCTAAAACATGCATGGGAAACCCAGACTATCGTCCGCTGTGTGATTGGGAAACGTTTTCAAATGCATCTCAGTTTTCGTCCCCTGGTACTAGGTTTCACCATTCCAGACGCTTTACTAACACTCTCCCCACTTGGAGAGTCAGTGCCTTTAACCTCCTGTTTCGCACAGTTTGCAATTTCTGCGCAAGATGAACAGACATAGGGAGAACCAATGAGAGACTAGCTGTTGGTGTCTGCACGGGCAAATTGAACGCTCATTTCCCACCAGGAAGAGGAATTAACCAAAGGCTCAGTGTACCATGCCGGAAACAGTTTAGGGCCTGAAGCAATCCTGCGGTTTTGCGGCCAGCTCACAAGAAAACGAGTTGAAGAAAGGAGCTCAGGGGCACTGTAATTCACAAACCTGCAGAGTTATGAATGACAGCTATCGTCCAAAAATGTACTGAAGTAAGTCTTCAAAGAGGACTTGAAAGCGGGGCAGAATTTCAGGAAAACGATTTCAGGGGGTAGACTGGAATTGCACTTAAAGCATAGGAAAAGAGGCAGAATGTAGACAATGATGCACTTGGCCAAAAAGGGCGTATGCCTTTTTTCCTGAATATATTCAGGAAAAAACGCATACGCCCTTTTTGGCCAACCAAGCAGGCGTGTAAAGGAAATCTGCACTACAATGAAGTCTCACTGCCCCCCGGTCAAAAGGGCCATCTGAAAAAAGAGTAAAATCCAGAAAGACAGGACAGGTCATGGAGAACAGGGAGCCTTGTTATGCTGATGGGCGGGATGTAAATTGCCAACAGCCACGCTGGAAAAATATATGCTGTATACTGAAACACGTAGGAAACAAAGCAACACAGCCTATGTCACTTCCACTTATGGTCCTATAGCGTAGGGAAATTAAAATCAAAAACACACAGCCACCCCAAAGTTTGGGATGGCTCTGTTTACAAGAACCTTGTCTACGGTACAAGTTAAATATCCGAGAAAGGAAAAAATGAATAAAGAAGATCTGGTATGCACGTACAATGGAATATCACTCAGCAATGAAATCTACGTCTTCAGGCCCATAGCGGCATAATGAGTGGATTCAGGTACGATGATTCTACGAGAAATAAGTCACACAGAAAAAGAAACATCATAAGTTATCACTAATACACGGAATGTAAACTTGGCTATGCATAAACTGAATTACAAAACAGAACAGGGTCTCAAATTTAGAAAACAAACTTATGCTTGCTTATGGGGAAAGGTGAGTTGGGGTGCTGCATAAAACCAGAGATTGAAATTAGCACAGATACCGTTCCATAAGCCAAATATATAATAGACAAGCCCTACTCCTTGCTCAACGAAATGGACTCACCACCCCATATTCAACGCCTGGCAAGATACCTGACAAGTAAGAATCTTAAAACCCATGGATTTATATGTCTCCATAAGGAAATCAAGCCTGTGTACAGCGGCCTAAACGCAGCAGTGAAAATCCGATAAATCCCATTATCAAAATAAATTTCAAAAACAAAACACAATGACAGTGAAATAGAGAGCAATTCTTAAATAATTCATTCAGGGCTTGTGATGCAACCTGGATTTACCACATCTACACCCAGAGCTGGGTGAGACATATGGCTGGACACTTCGGGCTGATAGCATTGGTGAGGTTCGGTGAGCAAACGCAGACCCTTTGAAGTCATACTGCATGGTACCCATTCCATGGGTCCCAACTCTTCAGGTTTAAGGAATTCTTCCTTCAGCTAAAACATGCATGGGAAACCCAGACTATCGTCGGCCGTGTGATTGGGAAACGTTTTCAAATGCATCTCAGTTTTCGAACCCTGGTACTCGGGTTCAACATTCCAGACGCTTTACTAACACTCTCCCCACTTGGAGAGTCAGTGCCTTTAACCTCCTGTTTGGCACAGTTTGCAATTTCTGCGCAAGATGAACAGGCATAGGGAGAACCAATGAGAGACTAACTGTCGGTGTCTGCACGGGCAAATTGAACGATCATTTCCCACCAGGAAGAGGAATTAACCAAAGGCTCAGCGTGCCCGGCCGGAAACATATTAGGGCATGAAGCAATCCTGCGGTTTTGCGGCCAGCTCACAAGAAAAGGAGTTGAAGAAAGGAGCTCAGGGGCACTCTAATTCACAAAGCTGCAGAGTTATGAATGACAGCTATCGTCCAAAAATGTACTGAAGTAAGTCTTCAAAGTGGACTTGAAAGCGGGGCAGAATTTCAGGAAAACGATTTCAGGGGGTAGACTGGAATTGCACTTAAAGTAGAGGAAAAGAGGCAGAATGTCGACAATGATGCACTTGGCCAAAAAGGGCGTATGCGTTTTTTCCTGAATATATTCAGGAAAAAACGCATACGCCCTTTTTGGCCAACCAAGCAAGCGTGTAAAGGAAATCTGCACTACAATGAAGTCTCACTGCCCCCCGGTCAAAAGGGCCATCTGAAAAAAGTGTAAAATCCAGAAAGGCAGGACAGGTCTTGGAGAACAGGGAGCCTTGTTATGCTGATGGGTGGGATGTAAAGTGCCAACAGCCACTCTGGAGAAATGTATGGTGTATCCTGAAACACGTAGGAAACAAAGCAACACAGCCTATGTCACTTCCACTTATGGTCCTATAGCTTAGGGAAATTAAAATAAAAAACACACAGCCAACCCAAAGTTTGGGACGGCTCTGTTTACAAGAACCTCGTCTACGGTACAAGTAAAATATCCCAGAAAGTAAAAAATGGATAAAGAAGTTGTGGTACGCACGTACAATGGAATATCACTCAGCAATGAAATCTACGTCATCAGGCCCGTAGCGGCATAATGAGTGGATTCAGGTACGATGATTCTACGAGAAATAAGTCACACAGAAAAAGAAACATCATAAGATATCACTAATACACGGAATGTAAAGTTGGCTACACATGAACTGAATTACAAAACAGAACAGGGTCTCAAATTTAGAAAACCAACTTATGCTTGCTTATGGGGAAAGGTGAGTTGGGGTGCTGCATAAAACCAGAGATTGAAAATAGCACAGATACCGTTCCATAAGCCAAATATATAATAGACAAGCCCTACTCCTTGCTCAACGAAATGGACTCAACACCCCATATTCAACGCCTGGCAAGATACCTGACAAGTAAGAATCTTAAAACCCATGGATTTATATGTCTCCATAAGGAAATCAAGCGTGTGTACAGCGGCCTAAACGCAGCAGTGAAAATCCGATAAATCCCATTATCAAAATAAATTTCAAAAACAAACACAATGACAGTGAAATAGAGAGCAATTCTTAAATAATTCATTCAGGGCTTGTGATGCAACCTGGATTTACCACATCTACACCCAGAGCTGGGTGAGACATAAGGCTGGACACTTCGGGCTGATAGCATTGGTGAGGTTCGGTGAGCAAACGCAGACCCTTTGAAGTCATACTGCATGGTACCCATTCCATGCGTCCCAAATTTCCAGGTTTAAGGGATTCTTCCTTCAGCTAAAACATGCATGGGAAACCCATAGTATGGTCCACCGTGTGATTGGCAAACGTTTTCAAATGCATCTCAGTTTTCGTCCCCTGGTACTCGGGTTCACCATTCCAGACGCTTTACTAACACTCTCCCCACTTGGAGAGTCAGTGCATTTAACCTCCTGTTTGGCACACCTTGCAATTTCTGCGCAAGATGAACAGGCATAGGGAGAAGCAATGAGAGACTAGCTGTAGGTGTCTGCACGGGCAAATGGAACGCTCATTTCCCACCAGGAAGAGGAATTAACCAAAGGCTCAGCGTGCCCTGCCGGAAAGATTTTAGGGCCTGAAGCAATCCTGCGGTTTTGCGGCCAGCTCACAAGAAAGCGAGTTGAAGAAAGGAGCTCAGGGGCACTGCAATTCACAAACCTGCAGAGTTTTGAATGACACCTATCGTCCAAAAATGCATAGAAGTAAGTCTTCGAAGAGGACTTGAAAGTGGGGCAGAATTTCAGGAATACGATTTCAGGGGGTAGACTGGAATTGCACTTAAAGCATAGGAAAAGAGGCAGAATGTTGACAATGATGCACTTGGCCAAAAAGTGCGTATGCGTTTTTTCCTGAATATATTCAGGAAAAAACTCATACGCCCTTTTTGGCCAACCAAGCAAGCGTGTAAAGGAAATCTGCACTACAATGAAGTCTCACTGCCCCCCGGTCAAAAGGGCCATCTGAAAAAAGTGTAAAATCCAGAAAGGCAGGACAGGTCATGGAGAACAGGGAGCCTTGTTATGCTGATGGGCGGATTTAAATTGCCAACAGTCACTCTGGAAAAGTGTATGGTGTTTCCTGAAGCACGTAGGAAACAAAGCAACACAGCCTATGGCACTTCCACTTATGGTCCTATAGCTTAGGGAAATTAAAATAAAAAACACACAGCCAGCCCAAAGTTTGGGATGGCTCTGTTTACAAGAACCTCATCTACGGTAGCAGTTAAATATCCGAGAAGGCATAAAATGGATAAAGAAGTTGTGGTACGCACGTACAATGGAATATCACTCAGCAATGAAATCTACGTCATCAGGACCGTAGCGGCATAATGAGTGGATTCAGGTACGATGATTCTATGAGAAATAAGTCAGACAGAAAAAGAAACATCATAAGTTATCACTAATACACGGAATGTAAACTTGGCTACGCATGAACTGAATTACAAAACAGAAAAGGGTCTCAAATTTAGCAAACCAACTTATGCTTGCTTATGGGGAAAGGTCAGTTGGGATGCTGCATAAAACCAGAGATTCAAATTAGCACAGATACCGTTCCATAAGCCAAATATATAATAGACAAAACCTACTCCTTGCTCAACGAAATGGACTCAACACCGCATATTCAACGCCTGGGAAGATACCTGACAAGTAAGAATCTTAAAACCCATGGATTTATATGTCTCCATAAGGAAATCAAGCGTGTGTACAGTGGCCTAAATGCAGCAGTGTAAATCCGATAAATCCCATTATCAAAATGAATTTCAAAAACAAAACACAATGACAGTGAAATAGAGAGCAATTCTTAAATAATTCATTCAGGGCTTGTGATGCAACCTGGATTTACCACATCTACACCCAGAGCTGGATGAGACATAAGGCTGGACACTTCGGGCTGATAGCATTGGTGAGGTTCGGTGAGCAAACGCAGACCCTTTGAAGTCATACTGCATGGTACCCATTCCATGGGTCCCAACTCTCCAGGTTTAAGGGATTCTTCCTTCAGCTAAAACATGCATGGGAAACCCAGAGTATGGTCCACCGTGTGATTGGGAAACGTTTTCAAATGCATCTCAGTTTTCGTCCCCTGGTACTCGGGTTCAACATTTGAACGCTTTACTAACACTCTCCCCACTTGGAGAGTCAGTGCCATTAACCTCCTGTTTGGCACAGTTTGCAATTTCTGTGCAAGATGAACAGGAATAGGGAGAAGCAATGAGATACTAGCTGTAGGTGTCTGCACGGGCAAATGGAACGCTCATTTCCCACCAGGAAGAGGAATTAACCAAAGGCTCAGCGTGCCCTGCCGGAAAAAGATTAGGGCCTGAAGCAATCCTACGGTTTTGCGGACAGCTCACAAGAAAGCGAGTTGAAGAAATGAGCTCAGGGGCACTGTAATTCACAAACTTGCAGAGTTATGAATGACAGCTATCGTCCAAAAATATATTTAAGTAAGTCTTCGAAGAGGACTTGAAAGCGGCGCAGAATTTCAGGTAAACGATTTCACGGGGTAGACTGAAATTGTACTAAAAGCATAGGAAAAGAGGCAGAATGTCGACAATGATGCACTTGGCAAAAAAGGGCGTATGCGTTTTTTCCTGAATATATTCAGGAAAAAACGCATACGCACTTTTTGGCCAACCAAGCAAGCGTGTAATGGAAATCTGCACTACAATGAAGTCTCACTGCCCCACGGTCAAAAGGGCCATCTGAAAAAAATGTAAATTCCAGAAAGTCAGGACAGGTCATGGAGAACAGGGAGCCTTGTCATGCTGATGGGCGGGATGTAAATTGCCAACAACCATTCTGGAGAAGTGTATGGTGTTTCCAGAAACACGTAGGAAACAAAGCAACACAGCCTATGGCATTTCCACTTATGGTCCTATAGCTTAGGGAAATTAAAATCAAAAACACACAGCCACCCCAAAGTTTGGGATGGCTCTGTTTACAAGAACCTTGTCTACGGTACAAGTTAAATATCCGAGAAAGGAAAAACTGGATAAAGAAGTTCTGGTACGCACGTACAATGGAATATCCCTCAGCAATGAAATCTACGTCATCAGGCCCGTAGCGGCATAATGAGTGGATTCAGGTACGATGAATCTACGAGAAATAAGTCACACAGAAAAAGAAACATCATAAGATATCACTAATACACGGAATGTAAAGTTGGCTACACATGAACTGAATTACAAAACAGAACAGGGTCTCAAATTTAGAAAACCAACTTATGCTTGCTTATGGGGAAAGGTGAGTTGGGGTGCTGCATAAAACCAGAGATTGAAATTAGCACAGATACCGTTCCATAAGCCAAATATATAATAGACAAGACCTACTCCTTGCTCAACGAAATGGACTCAACACCCCATATTCAACGCCTGGCAAGATACCTGACAAGTAAGAATCTTAAAACCCATGGATTTATATGTCTCCATAAGGAAATCAAGCGTGTGTACAGCGGCCTAAACGCAGCAGTGAAAATCCGATAAATCCCATTATCAAAATAAATTTCAAAAACAAAACACAATGACAGTGAAATAGAGAGCAATTCTTAAATAATTCATTCAGGGCTTGTGATGCAACCTGGATTTCCCACATCTACACCCAGAGCTGGGTGAGACATAAGGCTGGACACTTCGGGATGATAGCATTGGTGAGGTTCGGTGAGCAAACGCAGACCCTTTGAAGTCATACTGCATGGTACCCATTCCATGGGTCCCAACTCTCCAGGTTTAAGGGATTCTTCCTTCAGCTAAAACATGCATGGGAAACCCAGACTATCGTCCGCCGTGTGATTGGGAAACGTTTTCAAATGCATCTAAGTTTTCGTCCCCTGGTACTCGGGTTCACCATTCCAGACGCTTTACTAACACTCTCCCCACTTAGAGAGTCAGTGCCTTTAACCTCCTGTTTGGCACAGTTTGCAATTTCTGCGCAAGATGAACAGGCATAGGGAGAACCAATGAGAGACTAGCTGTTGGTGTCTGCACGGGCAAATGGAACGCTCATTTCCCACCAGGAAGAGGAATTAACCAAAAGCTCAGCGTGCCCTGCTGGAAAGAGATTAGGGCCTGAAGCAATCCTGCGGTTTTGCGGCCAGCTGACAAGAAAACGAGTTGAAGAAAGGGGCTCAGGGGCACTGTAATTCACAAACCTGCAGAGTTATGAATGACAGCTATCGTCCAAAAATGTACTGAAGTAAGTCTTCAAAGAGGACTTGAAAGCGGGGCAGAATTTCAGGAAAACGATTTCAGGGGGTAGACTGGAATTGCACTTAAAGCATAGGAAAAGAGGCAGAATGTCGACAATGATGCACTTGGCGAAAAAGGGCGTATGCGTTTTTTCCTGAATATATTCAGGAATAAACGCATACGCCCTTTTTGGCCAACCAAGCAAGCGTGTAAAGGAAATCTGCATTACAATTAAGTCTCACTGCCCCCCGGTCAAAAGGGCCATCTGAAAAAAGTGTAAAATCCAGAAAGGCAGGACAGGTCATGGAGAACAGGGAGCCTTGTTATGCTGATGGGCGGGATGTAAATTGCCAACAGCCACTCTGGAGAAATGTATGGTGTATCCTGAAACACGTAGGAAACAAAGCAACACAGCCTATGGCACTTCCACATATGGTCCTATAGCTTAGGGAAATTAAAATCAAAAACACACAGCCACCCCAAAGTTTGGGACGGCTCTGTTTACAAGAAACTCGTCTACAGTACAAGTTAAATATCCGAGAAAGCAAAAAATGGATAAAGAAGTTGTGGTACGCACGTACAATGGAATATAACTAAGCAATGAAATCTACGTCATGAGGCCCGTACCGGCATAATTAGTGGATTCAGGTACGATGATTCTACGAGAAATAAGTCACACAGATAAAGAAACATCATAAGATATCACTAATACACGGAATATAACCTTGGCTACACATGAACTGAAATACAAAACAGAACAGGGTCTCAAATTTAGAAAACCAACTTATGCTTGCTTATGGGGAAAGGTGAGTTGGGGTGCTGCATAAAACCAGAGATTGAAATTAGCACAGATACCGTTCCATAAGCCAAATATATAATAGACAAGACCTACTCCTTGCTCAACGAAATGGACTCAACACCCCATATTCAACGCCTGGGAAGATACCTGACAAGTAAGGATCTTAAAACCCATGGATTTATATGTCTCCATAAGGAAATCAAGCGTGTGTACAACGGCCTGAACGCAGCAGAGAAAATCCGATAAATCCCATTATCAAGATAAATTTCAAAAACAAAACAATGACAGTGAAATAGAGAGCAATTTTTAAATAATTCATTCAGGGCTTGTGATGCAACCTGGATTTACCACATCTACACACAGAGCTGCGTGAGACATAACGCTGGACACTTCGGGCTGATAGCATTGGTGAGGTTCGGTGAGCAAACGCAGACCCATTGAAGTCATCCTGCATGGTATCCATTCCATGGGTCCCAACTCTCCAGGTTTAAGGGATTCTTCCTTCAGCTAAAACATGCATGGGAAACCCACAGTACAGTGCACTGTGTGACCGGGAAACGTTTTCAAATGCATCTCAGTTTTCGTCCCCTGGTACTCGTGTTCACCATTCCAGATGCTTTACTAACACTATCCCCACTTGGAGAGTCAGTGCCTTTAACCTCCTGTTTGGCACAATTTGCAATTTCTGCGCAAGATGAACACGAATAGGGAGAACCAATGAGAGACTAGCTGTAGGTGTCTGCACAGGCAAATGGAACGCTCATTTCCCACCAGGAAGAGGAATTAACCAAAAGCTCAGCGTGCCCTGCCAGAAAGAGATTATGGCCTGAAGCAATCCTGCGGTTTTGCGGCCCGCTCACAAGAAAGCGAGTTGAACAAAGGAGCTCAGGGGCAGTGTAATTCAGAAACCTGCAGAGTTATGAATAACAGCTATCGTCCAAAAATGTATTGAAGTAAGTTTTTGAAGAGGACTTGAAAGCGGGGCAAAATTTCAGGAAAACATTTCACGAGGTAGACTGGAATTGCACTTAACGCATAGGAAAAGAGGCAGAATGTCGACAATGATGCACTTGGCCAAAAAGGGCGTATGCCTTTTTTCCCGAATAAATTCAGGAAAAAACGCATACGCCGTTTTTGGCCAACCAAGCAAGCGTGTAAAGGAAATCTGCACTACAATGAAGTCTCACTGCCCCCCAGTCAAAAGGGCCATCTGAAAAAAGTGTAAAATCCAGAAAGGCAGGACAGGTCATGGAGAACAGGGAGCCTTGTCATGCTGATGGGCGGGATGTAAATTGCCAACAACCACTCTGGAGAAGTGTATGGTGTTTCCTGAAACACGTAGGAAACAAAGCAACACAGCCTATGTCACTTCCACTCATGTTCCTATAGCTTAGGGAAATTAAAATCAAAAACACACAGCCACCCCAAAGTTTGGGAGGGCTCTATTTACAACAACCTCGTCTACGGTACAAGTTAAATATCCCAGAAAGCAAAAAATGCAAAAAGATGTAGTGGTACGCACGTACAATGGAATATCACTCAGCAATGAAATCTACGTCATCAGGTCTCTAGCGGCATAATCAGTGGATTCAGGTACGATGATTCTACGAGAAATAAGTCACACAGAAATAGAAACATCATAAGATATCACTAATACACGGAATATAAACTTGGCTACACATGAACTGAATTACAAAACAGAACAGGGTCTCAAATTTAGTAAACTAACTTATGCTTGCTTACGGGGAAAGGTGAGTTGGGGTGCTGCATAAAACCAGAGATTGAAATTAGCACAGATACTGTTCCATAAGCCAAATATATAATAGACAAGACCTACTCCTTGCTCAACGAAATGGACTCAACACCCCATATTCAACGCCTGGGAATATACCTGACAAGTAAGAATCTTAAAACCCATGGATTTATATGTCTCCATAAGGAAATCAAGCATGTGTAGAGGGGCCTAAACGCAGCAGTGAAAATCCGATAAATCCCATTATCAAAATAAATATCAAAAACAAAACACAATGACAGTGAAATAGAGAGCAATTCTTAAATCATTCATTCAGGGCTTGTGATGCACCCTGGATTTACGACGTCTACACCCAGAGCTGGGTGAGACATAAGGCTGCACACTTCGGGCTGATAGCATTGGTGAGGTTCGGTGAGCAAACGCAGACCCTTTGAAGTCATACTGCATGGTACCCATTCCATGGGTGCCAACTCTCCAGGTTTAATGTATTCTTCTTTCAGCTAAAACATGCATGGGAAACCCAGGCTATCGTCCGCCGTGTGATTGGGAAACGTTTTCAAATGCATCTCAGTTTTCGACCCTGGTACTCGGGTTCAACATTTGAACGCTTTAATAACACTCTCCCCACTTGGAGAGTCAGTGCCATTAACCTCCTCTTTGGCACAGTTTGCAATTTCTGCGCAAGATGAACAGGAATAGGGAGAAGCAATGAGAGACTAGCTGTAGGTGTCTGCACGGGCAAATGGAACGCTCATTTCCCACCAGGAAGAGGAATTAACCAAAGGCTCATCGTGCCCTGCCGGAAACAGATTAGGGCCTGAAGCAATCCTGCGGTTTTGCGGCCAGCTCACAAGAAAGCGAGTTGAAGAAATGAGCTCAGGGGCACTGTAATTCACAAACCTGCAGAGTTATGAATGACAGCTATCGTCCAAAAATGTATTGAAGTAAGTCTTCCAAGAGGACTTGTAAGCGGGGCAGAATTTCAGGAAAACGATTTCAGGGGGTAGACTGGAATTGTACTAAAAGCATAGGAAAAGAGGCAGAATGTCGACAACGATGCACTTGACCAAAAAGGGCGTATGCGTTTTTTCCTGAATATATTCAGGAAAAAACGCATACGCCCTTTTTGGCCAACCAAGCAAGCGTGTAAAGGAAATCTTCACTACAATGAAGTCTCACTGCCCCCCCGGTCAAAAGGGCCATCTGAAAAAAGTGTAAAATCCAGAAAGACAGGACAGGTCTTGGAGAACAGGGAGCCTTGTCATGCTGATGGGCGGGATGTAAATTGCCAACAACCACTCTGGAGAAGTGTATGGTGTTTCCAGAAACACGTAGGAAACAAAGCAACACAGCCTATGGCACTTCCACTTATGGTCCTATAGTTTAGGGAAATTAAAATCAAAAACACACAGCCACCCCAGAGTTTGGGACGGCTCTGTTTACAAGAACCTCGTCTACGGTACAAGTAAAATATCGCAGAAAGTAAGAAATGGATAAAGAAGTTGTGGTACGCACGTACAATGGAATATCACTCAGCAATAAAATCTACGTCATCAGGCCCGTAGCGGCATAATGAGTGGATTCAGGTATGATGATTCTACGAGAAATAAGTCACACAGAAAAAGAAACATCATAAGATATCACTAATACACGGAATGTAAACTTGGCTACCCATGAACTGAATTACAAAACAGAACAGGGTCTCAAATTTAGAAAACCAAGTTATGCTTGCTTATGGGGAAAGGTGAGTTGGGGTGCTGCATAAAACCAGAGATTGAAATTAGCACAGATACCGTTCCATAAGCCAAATATATAATAGACAAGACCTACTCCTTGCTCAACGAAATGGACTCAACACCCCATATTCAACAACTGGCAAGATACCTGACAAGTAAGAATCTTAAAACCCATGGATTTATATGTCTCCATAAGGAAATCAAGCGTGTGTACAGCGGCCTAAACGCAGCAGTGAAAATCCGATAAATCCCATTATCAAAATAAATTTCAAAAACAAAACACAGTGACAGTGAAATAGAGAGCAATTCTTAAATAATTCATTCAGGGCTTGTGATGCAACCTGGATTTCCCACATCTACACCCAGTGGTGGGTGAGACATAAGGCTGGACACTTCGGGCTGATAGCATTGGTGAGGTTCGGTGAGCAAACGCAGACCCTTTGAAGTCATACTGCATGGTACCCATTCCATGGGTTCCAAATTTCCAGGTTTAAGGGATTCTTCCTTCAGCTAAAACATGCATGGGAAACCCAGAGTATGGTCCTCCGTGTGATTGGGAAACGTTTTCAAATGCATCTCAGTTTTCGTCCCCTGGTACTCGGGTTCACCATTCCAGACGCTTTACTAACACTCTCCCCACTTGGAGAGTCAGTGCATTTAACCTCCTGTTTGGCACACTTTGCAATTTCTGCGCAAGATGAACAGGAATAGGGAGAAGCAATGAGAGACTAGCTGTAGGTGTCTGAACGGGCAAATGGAACGCTCATTTCCGACCAGGAAGAGGAATTAAACAAAGGCTCAGCGTGCCCTGCCGGAAAGAGACTTTGGACTGAAGCAATCCTGCAGTTTTGCGGCCAGCTCACAAGAAAGCGAGTTGAAGACATGAGCTCAGGGGCACTGTAATTCACAAACCTGCAGAGTTATGAATGACAGCTATCGTCCAAAAATGTATTGAAGTAAGTCTTCCAAGAAGACTTGAAAGCGGGGCAGAATTTCAGGAAAACGATTTCAGGGGGTAGACTGGAATTGTACTAAAAGCATAGGAAAAGAGGCAGAATGTCGACAACGATGCACTTGGCCAAAAAGGGCGTATGCGTTTTTTCCTGAATATATTCAGGAAAAAACGCATACGCCCTTTTTGGCCAACCAAGCAAGCGTGTAAAGGAAATCTGCACTACAATGAAGTCTCACTGCCCCCCCGGTCAAAAGGGACATCTGAAAAAAGTGTAAAATCCAGAAAGGCAGGACAGGTCATGGAGAACAGGGAGCCTTGTCATGCTGATGGGCGGGATGTAAATTGTCAACAACCACTCTGGAGAAGTGTATGGTGTTTCCAGAAACAGGTAGGAAACAAAGCAACACAGCCTATGGCACTTCCACTTATGGTCCTATAGCTTAGGGAAATTAAATTCAAAAACACACAGCCACCCCAGAGTTTGGGACGGCTCTGTTTACAAGAACCTCGTCTACGGTACAAGTAAAATATCCCAGAAAGTAAAAAATGGATAAAGAAGTTGTGGTACGCACGTACAATGGAATATCACTCAGCAATGAAATCTACGTCATCAGGCCCGTAGCGGCATAATGAGTGGATTCAGGTATGATGATTCTACGAGAAATAAGTCACACAGAAAAAGAAACATCATAAGATATCACTAATACACGGAATGTAAACTTGGCTACCCATGAACTGAATTACAAAACAGAAGAGGGTCTCAAATTTAGAAAACCAACTTATGCTTGCTTATGGGGAAAGGTGAGTTGGGGTGCTGCATAAAACCAGAGATTGAAGTTAGCACAGATACCGTTCCATAAGCCAAATATATAATAGACAAGCCCTACTCCTTGCTCAACGAAATGGACTCAACACCCCATATTCAACGCCTGGGAAGATACCTGACAAGTAAGAATCTTAAAACCCATGGATTTATATGTCTCCATAAGGAAATCAAGCGTGTGTACAGTGGCCTAAAAGCAGCAGTGAAAATCCGATAAATCCCATTATCAAAATGAATTTCAAAAACAAAACACAATGACAGTGAAATAGAGAGCAATTCTTAAATAATTCATTCAGGGCTTGTGATGCAACCTGGATTTCCCACATCTACACCCAGAGCTGGGTGAGACATAAGGCTGGACACTTCGGGCTGATAGCATTGGTGAGGTTCGATGAACAAACGCAGACCCTTTGAAGTCATACTGCATGGTACCCATTCCATGGGTCCCAACTCTCCAGGTTTAAGGGATTCTTCCTTCAGCTAAAACATGCATGGGAAACCCACAGTACAGTGCACTGTGTGACCGGTAAATGTTTTCAAATGCATCTCAGTTTTCGTCCCCTGGTACTCGGGTTCACCATTCCAGACGCTTTACTAACACTCTCCCCACTTGGAGAGTCAGTGCCTTTAACCTCCTGTTTGGCACAGTTTTCAATTTCTGCGCAAGATGAACAGGCATAGGGAGAACCAATGAGAGACTAGCTGTTGGTGTCTGCACGGGCAAATTGAACGCTCATTTCCCACCAGGAAGAGGAATTAACCAAAGGCTCAGCGTGCCCGGCCGGAAACATATTAGGGCCTGAAGCAATCCTGCGGTTTTGCGGCCAGCTCCCAAGAAAAGGAGTTGAAGAAAGGAGCTCAGGGGCACTGTAATTCACAAACATGCAGAGTTATGAATGACAGCTATCGTCCAAAAATCTACTGAAGTAAGTCTTCAAAGAGGACTTGAAAGCGGGGCAGAATTTCAGGAAAACGATTTCAGGGGGTAGATTGGAATTGCAATTAAAGCGTAGGAAAAGAGGCAGAATGTCAACAATGATGCACTTGGCCAAAAAGGGCGTATGCGTTTTTTCCTGAATATATTCAGGAAAAAACGCATACGCCCTTTTTGGCCAACCAAGCAAGCGTGTAAAGGAAATCTGCACTACAATGAAGTCTCACTGCCCCTCGGTCAAAAGGGCCATCTGAAAAAAGTGTAAACTCCAGAAAGACAGGACAGGTCATGTAGAACAGGGAGCCTTGTTATGCTGATGGGCGGGATGTAAATTGCCAACAGCCACTATGGAGAAATGTATGGTGTATCCTGAAACACGTAGGAAACAAAGCAACACAGCCTATGTCACTTCCACTTATGGTCCTATAGCTTAGGGAAATTAAAATCAAAAACACACAGCCACCCCAAAGTTTGGGATGGCTCTGTTTACAAGAACCTTTTCTACGGTACAAGTTAAATATCCGAGAAAGGAAAAAATGGATAAAGAAGTTCTGGTACGCACGTACAATGGAATATCACTCAGCAATGAAATCTACGTCTTCAGGCCCATAGCGGCATAATGAGTGGATTCAGGTATGATGATTCTACGAGAAATAAGTCACACAGAAAAAGAAACATCATAATATATCAGTAATACACGGAATGTAAACTTGGCTACACATAAACTGAATTACAAAACAGAACAGGGTCTCAAATGTAGAAAACCAACTTATGCTTGCTTATGGGGAAAGGTGAGTTGGGGTGCTGCATAAAACCAGAGATTGAAATTAGCACAGATAAGGTTCCATAAGCCAAATATATAATAGACATGCCCTACTCCTTGCTCAACGAAATGGACTCAACACCCCATATTCAACGCCTGGCAAGATACCTGACAAGTAAGAATCTTAAAACCCATGGATTTATATGTCTCCATAAGGAAATCAAGCGTGTGTACAGCGGCCTAAACGCAGCAGTGAAAATCCGATAAATCCCATTATCAAAATAAATTTCAAAAACAAATCAAAATGACAGTGAAATACAGAGCAATTCTTAAATAATTCATTCAGGGTTTGTGATGCAACCTGGATTTCCCACATCTACACCCAGAGCTGGGTGAGACATAAGGCTGGACACTTCGGGCTGATAGCATTGGTGAGGTTCGGTGAGCAAACGCAGACCCTTTGAAGTCATACTGCATGGTAACCATTCCATGGGTCACAACTCTCCAGGTTTAAGGAATTCTTCCTTCAGTTAAAACATGCATGGGAAACCCACAGTACAGTGCACTGTGTGACCGGGAAACGTTTTCAAATGCATCTCAGTTATCATCCCCTGGTACTCGGGTTCACCATTCCAGACGCTTTACTAACACTCTCCCCACTTGGAGAGTCAGTGCCATTAACCTCCTGTTTGGCACAGTTTGCAAATTCTGCGCAAGATGTACAGGAATAGGGAGAACCAATGAGAGACTAGCTGTAGGTGCCTGCACGGGCAAAAGGAACACTCATTTCCGACCAGGAAGAGGAATTAAACAAAGGCTCAGCATGCCCTGCCGGAAAGAGATTATGGCCTGAAGCAATCCTGCGGTTTTGCGGCCAGCTCACAAGAAAGCGAGTTGAAGACATGAGCTCAGGGGCACTGTAATTCACAAACCTGCAGAGTTATGAATGACAGCTATCGTCCAAAAATGTATTGAAGTAAGTCTTCGAAGAGGACTTGTAAGCGGGGCAGAATTTCAGGAAAACGATTTCAGGGGGTAGACTGGAATTGTACTAAAAGCATTGGAAAAGAGGCAGAATGTCGACAACGATGCACTTGGCCAAAAAGGGCGTATGCCTTTTTTTCCTGAATATATTCAGAAAAAAACGCATACGCCCTTTTTGGCCAACCAAGCAAGCGTGTAAAGGAACTCTGCACTACAATGAAGTCTCACTGCCGCCCCGGTCAAAAGGGACATCTGAAAAAAGTGTAAAATCCAGAAAGGCAGGACAGGTCATGGAGAACAGGGAGCCTTGTCATGCTGATGGGCGGGATGTAAATTGTCAACAACCACTCTGGAGAAGTGTATGGTGTTTCCAGAAACACGTAGGAAACAAAGCAACACAGCCTATGGCACTTCCACTTATGGTCCTATAGCTTAGGGAAATTAAATTCAAAAACACACAGCCACCCCAGAGTTTGGGACGGCTCTGTTTACAAGAACCTCGTCTACGGTACAAGTAAAATATCCCAGAAAGTAAAAAATGGATAAAGAAGTTGTGGTACGCACGTACAATGGAATATCACTCAGCAATGAAATCTACGTCATCAGGCCCGTAGCGGCATAATGAGTGGATTCAGGTATGATGATTCTACGAGAAATAAGTCACACAGAAAAAGAAACATCATAAGATATCACTAATACACGGAATGTAAACTTGGCTACCCATGAACTGAATTACAAAACAGAAGAGGGTCTCAAATTTAGAAAACCAACTTATGCTTGCTTATGGGGAAAGGTGAGTTGGGGTGCTGCATAAAACCAGAGATTGAAATTAGCACAGATACCGTTCCATAAGCCAAATATATAATAGACAAGCCCTACTCCTTGCTCAACGAAATGGACTCAACACCCCATATTCAACGCCTGGCAAGATACCTGACAAGTAAGAATCTTAAAACCCATGGATTTATATGTCTCCATAAGGAAATCAAGCGTGTGTACAGCGGCCTAAACGCAGCAGTGAAAATCCGATAAATCCCATTATCAAAATAAATTTCAAAAACAAAACACAATGACAGTGAAATAGAGAGCAATTCTTAAATAATTCATTCAGGGCTTGTGATGCAACCTGGATTTACCACATCTACACCCAGAGCTGGGTGAGACATAAGGCTGGACACTTCGGGCTGATAGCATTGGTGAGGTTCGGTGAGCAAACGCAGACCCTTTGAAGTCATACTGCATGGTACCCATTCCATGGGTCCCAACTCTCCAGGTTTAAGGGATTCTTCCTTCAGCTAAAACATGCATTGGAAACCCAGACTATCGTCCGCCGTGTGATTGGGAAACGTTTTCAAATGCATCTCAGTTTTCGTCCCCTGATACTCGGGTTCACCATTCCAGACGCTTTACTAACACTCTCCCCACTTGGAGAGTCAGTGCCTTTAACCTCCTGTTTGGCACAGTTTGCAATTTCTGCGCAAGATGAACAGGCATAGGGAGAACCAATGAGAGACTAGCTGTTGGTGTCTGCACGGGCATATTGAACGCTCATTTCCCACCAGGAAGAGGAATTAACCAATGGCTCAGCGTGCCAGGCCGGAAACATATTAGGGCCTGAAGCAATCCTGCGGTTTTGCGGCCAGCTCACAAGAAAACGAGTTGAAGAAAGGAGCTCAGGGGCACTATAATTCACAAACCTGCAGAGTTATGAATGTCAGCTATCGTCCAAAAATGTACTGAAGTAAGTCTTCAAAGAGGACTTGAAAGCGGGGCAGAATTTCAGGAAAACCATTTCAGGGGGTAGACGGGAATTGCACTTAAAGCATAGGAAAAGAGGCAGAATGTCGACAATGATGCACTTGGCCAAAAAGGGCGTATGCGTTTTTTCCTGAATATATTCAGGAAAAAACGCATACGCCCTTTTTGGCCAACCAAGCAAGCGTGTAAAGAAATCTGCACAACAATGAAGTCTCACTGCCCCCCGGTCAAAAGGGCCATCTGAAAAAAGTGTAAAATAAAGAAAGACAGGACAGGTCATGGAGAACACGGAGCCTTGTTATGCTGATGGGCGGGATGTAAATTGCCCACAGCCACTCTGGAGAAATGTATGGTGTATCCTGAAACACGTAGGAAACAAAGCAACACAGCCTATGTCACTTCCACTTATGGTCCTATAGCTTAGGGAAATTAAAATCAAAAACACACAGCCACCCAAAAGTTTGGGATGGCTCTGTTTACAAGAACCTTGTCTACGGTACAAGTTAAATATCCGAGAAAGGAAAAAATGGATAAAGAAGTTCTGGTACGCACGTACAATGGAATATCACTCAGCAAAGAAATCTACGTCTGCAGGCCCATAGCGGCATAATGAGTGGATTCAGGTACGATGATTCTACGAGAAATAAGTCACACAGAAAAAGAAACATCATAATATATCAGTAATACACGGAATGTAAACTTGGCTACACATAAACTGAATTACAAAACAGAACAGGGACTCAAATTTAGAAAACCAACTTATGCTTGCTTATGGGGAAAGGTGAGTTGGGGTGCTGCATAAAACCAGAGATTGAAATTAGCACAGATACCGTTCCATAAGCCAAATATATAATAGACAAGACCTACTCCTTGCTCAACGAAATGGACTCAACACCCCATATTCAACGCCTTTCAAGATACCTGACAAGTAAGAATCTTAAAACCCATGGATTTATATGTCTCCATAATAAAATCAAGCGTGTGTACAACGGCCTAAACGCAGCAGTGAAAATCCGATAAATCCCATTATCAAAATAAATTTCAAAAACAAAACACAATGACAGTGAAATAGAGAGCAATTCTTAAATAATTCATACAGGGCTTGTGATGCAACCTGGATTTACCACATCTACACCTAGAGCTGAGTGAGACATAAGGTTCTACACTTTGGGCTGATAGCATTGGTGAGGTTCGGTGAGAAAATGCAGGCCATTTGAAGTCATACTGCATGGTACACATTGCATGGGTCCCACCTCTCCAGGTTTAAGGGATTCTTCCTTCAGGTAAAACACGCATGGGAAACCCAGAATATGGTCCACCGTGTGACCGGGAAACCTTTTTAAATGCATCTCAGTTTTCTTCCCCTCATACTCGGTTTTACCATTCCAGACGCTTTACTAACTCTTTCCCCAATTGGAGAGTCAGTGCCTTTAACCTCCTGTTTGGCACAGTTTGCATTTCTGAGCAAGATGAACAGGAATAGGGAGAACCAATGAGAGATTAGCTGTAGGTGTCTGCACGAGCAAATTTAACGCTCATTTCCCATCAGGAAGAGGAATTAGCCAAAGGCTCAACATGCCGTGCCGGAACCAGATTAGGGCCTGAAGCAATCCTGCGGTTTTGCGGCCAGCTCACAAGAAAGCGAGTTGAAGAATGGAGCTCAGGGGCACTGTAATTCACAAACCTGCAGAGTTATAAATGACAGCTATCGTCCAAAAATATATTGAAGTAAGGCTGCAAAGAGGACTTGAAGGCGGGGCAGAATTCCAGGAATACGATTTCAGGAGGTAGACGGGAAGTCCTCTGAAAGTATAGGAGAAGAGGCAGAACTTCGACAATGTTGCACTTGGTCAAAAAGGGCATATGCGTTTCTTCCAGGGTCCTCAGTAAAGAGGGTAGGAGGCTCCCAGCATGCTTCAGTGGCCAACAGAGGGCCTACGTCGCCAAGGCGACGTGAGCCATCCAGGCAGGAGTGACCTCACATCAGAGCGCCCACCTCACAGAAGGGTAAGGAACCCAGTCATGATCAGACTCTCACCAGAGTGCCCACATAAGCAAGGGGCTGGGAATCAGGCACGAGTGTCCTCACACCCGTGGGGCCACATCATCGAAAGTTGAGGTACCCAGCACATGTGGCCTCAAACCAGAAGACCCACATCACCATGGGTCTCAGAGCGAGGCAGGCAGGATTAACCTCAAAACACATGGCCCATTGTATAAAAAGGTGAGGAATCCAGCAGTTGGAACATCCCAGCAGGCGGCCCAGAGCACCGAGGCTATGGGATCCAGGCAGTGATGAACTCACAACAGAGGGCCCTCATCGTGATACTGTAAGCAACCCAGCCGTTGTGACCTCAGAGCACAAGGCCCACATCCCCATGGGGAAGGGAACCAAGCAGGAGTGTCATCGCACCAGTGGGCACACAACAGAAAATGTGGGGAGCCCAGCAGTTAGGGCCGGACGCCAGAGGACCCTCATCACTGAGGAGAGGAGGCTCCCAGCAAGCTCCAACTGCTACCAGAGGGCCGACGTCGCCAATGCGGGGTGTGCCAGCCAGGCAGGAGTGACCTCAGAGCAGAGGGCCAACCACACAAAAGTGTGAGGAACCCAAAGAGGATCAGACTCTCACCAGAGGGCCCACATCACCAAGGGAATGGAAACCAGGCAGGAGTGTCCTCACACCAGTGGGGCCACATCACCGAAATGTGACGGACCCAGCACACGTGGCCTCAAACTACAGGACACACATCACCAAGGGGCTGGGAGTGAGGCAGGCAGGAGGAGCCTCAAAACAGAGGGCCCATTGCGTAAAAAAGGTGAGGAATCCCACAGTTGGAACCTCCCAGCAGGCGGCCAGGAGCAGCGAGGCTATGGGATCCAGGCCTGACTGAACTCAAAACAGAGGGCCCACATTCTGACACTGTGAGCAACCCAGCCGTTGGGACCACAGAGCAGAAAGCCCACATCCCCTAGGGAAGGGACCCTGGCTGGAGTGTACTCACACGGCAGGGCGCACATCAGAAAATTTTGGGAGCCCATGAGTTAGGGCCTGACGCCAGAGGGCCCTCATTACCGAGGGGAGGAGACTCCCAGCAGGCACCAACTCCCAACTGAGGGCCCACATCGCCAACGTGACGTGTGCCAGCCAGGCAGGAGTGACCTCACAGCAGAGGGCCCACCTCCCAGAAGTGTGAGGAATCCAGACAGGATCAGACTCTCACAAGAGGGCCCCAATCACCAAGGGGATGGGAACCAGGCAGGAGTGTCCTCACACCAGTGGGGCCACATCAATAAAGGTGAGGAAACCGGTACATGTGGCCTTCAACCAGAGGACCTACATCACAAAGGGGCTGGGAGTGAGTCAGGAAGTAGGAGCATAAAAACACAGGACCCAAAGAATAAAAAAGGTAAGGAATCCAGCAGTAGGAACCTCCCAGCAGTCGGCTCAGAGCACAGAGTCTATGGGATCTAGGCCTGAGTGAACTAACACCAGAGAGACAACATCATGAAACGGTGAACAACACAGGTGTTGGGACCTTAGAGCAGAAGGCCCACATGCCCATGGGGATGGGAACCTCGCAGGAGTGTCCTCGCACCACTTAGCACGTATCAGAAAATGTGGGTACCCAGCAGTTAGGGCCTGACGCTAGAGGGCCCCCATCACCGAGGGGAGGAGGCTCCCAGCAGGCTCCAAGTGCCACAAGAGGGCCGATGTTGCCCAGGTGGGGTGTGCCAGCCAGGCAGGAGTGACCTCACAGCAGAGGGCCCACCTCACAGAAGGGTGAGGAACCCAGCCAGGATCAGACTCTCACCAGAGGGCCCACATCATCAAGGGGATAGGAAGCAGGCAGGAGTGTCCTCACACCAGTGTGGCCACATCATCCAAAGGCGAGGGACCCAGCACACGTGGCCTCACACCAGAGGACACACATCACCAAGGGACTGGGAGTGAGGCAGGCAGGAGGAGTCTCAAAACAGAGGGTCCATAGAAGAAAAAAGGTGAGGAATCCCGCAGTTGGAACCTCCCAGCAGGTGGCCAGGATCAGCGAGGCTATGGCATCCAGGTCGGAGAGAACTCACAGCAGAGGGCCCTCATCATGAAACTGAGCAACCCACGGTTGGGACCTCAGAGCAGAAGGCCCACATTCCCATGGGGTTGGGAACCTGGCACGAGTGTACTCGAACCACAGGGCGCATATCAGAAAATATTGGGAGCCCAGGAATTAGGGCCTGACGCCAGAGGGCCCTCATTACCGAGGGCAGGAGACACCCAGCAGGCACCAAATCCCACCAGAGGGCCGACTTCGCCAAGGCGGGGTGTGCCAGCCAGGCAGGAGTGACGTCAGAGAAGAGGGCCCACCTCACAGAAGTGTGAGGAACCCAACCAGGATCAGACTCTCACCGGATGGCCCACATCACCAAGGGGATGGGAACCAGGCAGGAGTGTCCTCACACCAGTGGGGCCACATCAGCCAAAGGTGAGGAACCCAGCACATGTGGCCTCAAACCACAGGACACACATCACCAAGGGGCTGGGAGTGAGGCAGGTGTCCGGAGGGGCACATTTAACTCTAATTTCCCACCAGGAAGAGGAATTAACCAAAGGCTCAGAGTGCCGTGCCAGACCCTGATTATGGCCTAAAGCAAACCTGCGGTTCTGTGGCCAGCTTTCAAGGAAACGAGTTAAGAAAGGAAATCACAGGCACTGTAATTCACAAACCTGCAGAGTTATAAATGACAGCTATCGTCCAAAAATGTATTGAAGTAAGTCTTCGAAGAGGACTTGATAGTGGGGCAGAATTTCAGGAAAACGATTTCAGGGGGTAGACTGGAATTGTACTAACAGCATAGATAAAGAGGCAGAATGTCGACAATGATGCACTTGGCCAAAAAGGGCGTATGCGTTTTTTCCTGAATATATTCAGGACAAAACACATACGCCCTTTTTGGCCAACCAAGCAAGCGTGTAATGGAAATCTGCACTACAATGAAGTCTCCCTGCCCCCCGGTCAAAAGGGCCATCTGAAAAAAATGTAAAATCCAGAAAGTCAAGACAGGTCATGGAGAACATGGAGCCTTGTCATGCTGATGGGCGGGATGTAAATTGCCAACAACCACTCTGGAGAAGTGTATGGTGTTTCCAGAAACACGTAGGAAACAAAGCAACACAGCCTATGGCACTTCCACTTATGGTCCTATAGCTTAGGGAAATTAAAATCAAAATCACACAGCCACCCCAGAGTTTGGGACGGCTCTGTTTACAAGAACCTCGTCTATGGTACAAGTAAAATATCCAAGAAAGCAACAAATGGATAAAGAAGTTGTGGTACGCACGTACAATGGAATATCACTCAGCAATGAAATCTACGTCATCAGGCCCGTAGCGGCATAATGAGTGGATTCAGGTACGATGATTCTACGAGAAATAAGTCACACAGAAAAAGAAACATCATAAGATATCACTAATACACGAAATGTAAACTTGGCTACCCATGAACTGAATTACAAAACAGAACAGGGTCTCAAATTCAGAAAACCAACTTATGCTTGCTTATGGGGAAAGGTGAGTTGGGGTGCTGCATAAAACCAGAGATTGAAATTAGCACAGATACCGTTCCATAAGCCAAATATATAATAGACAAGACCTACTCCTTGCTCAACGAAATGGACTCAACACCCCATATTCAACGCCTGGCAAGATACCTGACAAGTAAGAATCTTAAAACCCATGGATTTATATGTCTCCATAAGGAAATCAAGCGTGTGTACAGCGGCCTAAACGCAGCAGTGAAAATCCGATAAATCCCATTATCAAAATAAATTTCAAAAACAAACAAAATGACAGTGAAATAGAGAGCAATTCTTAAATAATTCATTCAGGGCTTGTGATGCAACCTGGATTTCCCACATCTACACCCAGAGCTGGGTGAGACATAAGGCTGGACACTTCGGGCTGATAGCATTGGTGAGGTTCGTTGAGCAAACGCAGACCCTTTGAAGTCATACTGCATGGTACCCATTTCATGGGTTCCAAATTTCCAGGTTTAAGGGATTCTTCCTTCAGCTAAAACATGCATGGGAAACCCATAGTATGGTCCACCGTGTGATTGGGAAACGTTTTCAAATGCATCTCAGTTTTCGTCCCCTGGTACTCGGGTTCACCATTCCAGACGCTTTACTAACACTCTCCCCACTTGGAGAGTCAGTGCATTTAACCTCCTGTTTGGCACACTTTGCAATTTCTGCGCAAGATGAACAGGAATAGGGAGAAGCAATGAGAGACTAGCTGTAGGTGTCTGCACGGGCAAATGGAACGCTCATTTCCGACCAGGAAGAGGAATTAAACAAAGGCTCAGCGTGCCCTGCCGGAAAGAGACTTTGCCCTGAAGCAATCCTGCGGTTTTGCGGCCAGCTCACAAGAAAGCGAGTTGAAGACATGAGCTCAGGGGCACTGTAATTCACAAACCTGCAGAGTTATGAATGACAGCTATCGTCCAAAAATGTATTGAAGTAAGTCTTCCAAGAGGACTTGAAAGCGGGGCAGAATTTCAGGAAAACGATTTCAGGGGGTAGACTGGAATTGTACTAAAAGCATAGGAAAAGAGGCAGAATGTCGACAACGATGCACTTGGCCCAAAAGGGCGTATGCGTTTTTTCCTGAATATATTCAGGAAACAACGCATACGCCCTTTTTGGCCAACCAAGCAAGCGTGTAAAGGAAATCTGCACTACAATGAAGTCTCACTGCCCCCCCGGTCAAAAGAGACATCTGAAAAAAGAGTAAAATCCAGAAAGGCAGGACAGGTCATGGAGAACAGGGAGCCTTGTCATGCTGATGGGCGGGATGTAAATTGCCAACAACCACTCTGGAGAAGTGTATGGTGTTTCCAGAAACACGTAGGAAACAAAGCAACACAGCCTATGGCACTTCCACTTATGGTCCTATAGCTTAGGGAAATTAAAATCAAAAACACACAGCCACCCCAGAGTTTGGGACGGCTCTGTTTACAAGAACCTTGTCTACGGTACAAGTAAAATATCCCAGAAAGTAAAAAATGGATAAAGAAGTTGTGGTACGCACGTACAATGTAATATCACACAGCAATGAAATCTACGTCATCAGGCCCGTAGCAGCATAATGAGTGGATTCAGGTATGATGATTCTACGAGAAATAAGTCACACAGAAAAAGAAACATCATAAGATATCACTAATACACGGAATGTAAACTTGGCTACACATAAACTGAATTACAAAACAGAACAGGGTCTCAAATTCAGAAAACCAACTTATGCTTGCTTATGGGGAAAGGTGAGTTGGGGTGCTGCATAAAACCAGAGATTGAAATTAGCACAGATACCGTTCCATAAGCCAAATATATAATAGAGAAGACCTACTCCTTGCTCAAGGAAATGGACTCAACACCCCATATTCAACGCCTGGCAAGATACCTGACAAGTAAGAATCTTAAAACCCATGGATTTATATGTCTCCATAAGGAAATCAAGCGTGTGTACAGCGGCCTAAACGCAGCAGTGAAAATCCGATAAATCCCATTATCAAAATAAATTTCAAAAACAAAACACAATGACAGTGAAATAGAGAGCAATTCTTAAATAATTCATTCAGGGCTTGTGATGCAACCTGGATTTCCCACATCTACACCCAGAGCTGGGTGAGACATAAGGCTGGACACTTCGGGCTGATAGCATTGTTGAGGTTCGCTGAGCAAACGCAGACCCTTTGAAGTCATACTGCATGGTACCCATTCCATGGGTTCCAAATTTCCAGGTTTAAGGGATTCTTCCTTCAGCTAAAACATGCATGGGAAACCCAGAGTATGGTACACCGTGTGATTCGGAAACGTTTTCAAATGCATCTCAGTTTTCGTCCCCTGGTACTCGGGTTCACCATTCCAGACGCTTTACTAACACTCTCCCCACTTGGAGAGTCAGTGCCATTAACCTCCTGTTTGGCACAGTTTGCAATTTCTGCGCAAAATGTACAGGAATAGGGAGAACCAATGAGAGACTAGCTGTTGGTGCCTGCACGGGCAAAAGGAACACTCATTTCCGACCAGGAAGAGGAATTAAACAAAGGCTCAGCATGCCCTGCCGGAAAGAGATTATGGCCTGAAGCAATCCTGCGGTTTTGCGGCCAGCTCACAAGAAAGCGAGTTGAAGACATGAGCTCAGGGGCACTGTAATTCACAAACCTGCAGAGTTATGAATGACAGCTATCGTCCAAAAATGTATTGAAGTAAGTCTTCGAAGAGGACTTGAAAGCGGGGCAGAATTTCAGGAAAACGATTTCAGGGGGTAGACTGGAATTGCACTTAAAGCATAGGAAAAGAGGCAGAATGTTGACAATGATGCACTTGGCCAAAAAGAGCGTATGCGTTTTTTCCTGAATATATTCAGGAAAAAACGCACACGCCCTTTTTGGCCAACCAAGCAAGCCTGTAAAGGAAATCTGCACTACAATGAAGTCTCACTGCCCCCCGGTCAAAAAGGCCATCTGAAAAAAGTGTAAAATCCAGAAAGGCAGGACAGGTCATGGAGAACAGGGAGCCTTGTTATGCTGATGGGCGGATTTAAATTGCCAACAGCCACTCTGGAAAAGTGTATGGTGTTTCCTGAAACATGTAGGAAACAAAGCAATACAGCCTATGGCACTTCCACTTATGGTCCTATAGCTTAGGGAAATTAAAATCAAAAACACACAGCCACCCCAAAGTTTGGGATGGCTCTGTTTACAAGAACCTCATCTATGGTAGCAGTTAAATATCCCAGAAAGCATAAAATGGATAAAGAAGTTGTGGTACACACGTACAATGGAATATCACTCAGCAATAAAATCTACGTCATCAGGACCGTAGCGGCATAATGAGTGGATTCAGGTACGATGATTCTATGAGAAATAAGTCAGACAGAAAAAGAAACATCATAATATATCAGTAATACACGGAATGTAAACTTGGCTACCCATGAACTGAATTACAAAACAGAACAGGGTCTCAAATTTAGCAAACCAACTTATGCTTGCTTATGGGGAAAGGTCAGTTGGGATGCTGCATAAAACCAGAGATTGAAATTAGCACAGATACCGTTCCATAAGCCAAATATATAATAGACAAAACCTACTCCTTGCTCAACGAAATGGACTCAAAACCCTATATTCAACGCCTGGGAAGATACCTGACAAGTAAGAATCTTAAAACCCATAGATTTATATGTGTCCATAAGGAAATCATGCGTGTGTACAGCGGCCTAAACGCAGCAGTGAAAATCCGATAAATCCCATTATCAAAATAAATTTCAAAAACAAAACACAATGACAGTGAAATAGAGAGCAATTCTTAAATAACTCATTCAGGGCTTGTGATGCAACCTGGATTTACCACATCTACACCCAGAGCAGGGTGAGACATATGGCTGGGCACTTCGGGCTGATAGCATTGGTGAGGTATGATGAGCAAACGCAAACCCTTTGAAGTCATACTGCATGGTACCCATTCCATGGGTCCCAACTCTCAAGGTTTAAGGGATTCTTCCTTCAGCTAAAACATGCATGGGAAACCCATACAGTGCACTGTGTGACTGGGAAACGTTTTCAAATGCATCTCAGTTTTCGTCCCCTGGTACTCGGGTTCAACATTCCAGACGCTTTACTAACACTCTGCCCACTTGGAGAGTCAGTGCCATTAACCTCCTGTTTGGCACAGTTTGCAATTTCTGTGCAAGATGAACAGGAATAGGGAGAACCAATGAGAGACTAGCTCTAGGTGTCTGCACGGGCAAATGGAACGCTCATTTCCGACGAGGAAGAGGAATTAACCAAAGGCTCAGCGTGCCCTGCCGGAAAGAGATTATGGCCTGAAGCAATCCTGCGGGTGTGCGGCCACCTCACAAGAAAGCGAGTTGAAGAAAGGAGCTCAGGGGCACTGCAATTCACAAACCTGCAGAGTTATGAATGACAGCTATCGTCCAAAAATGTATTGAAGTAAGTCTTCGAAGAGGACTTGAAAGCGGGGCAGAATTTCAGGAAAACGATTTCAGGGGGTAGACTGGAATTGCACTTAAAGCATAGGTAAGAGGCAGAATGTCGACAATGATGCACTTGGCCAAAAAGGGCGTATGCGTTTTTTCCTGAATATATTCAGGTAAAAAACTGATACGCACTTTTTGGCCAACCAAGCAAGCGTGTAAAGGAAATCTGCACTACAATGAAGTCTCACTGCCCCACGGTCAAAAGGGCCATCTGAAAAAAGTGCAAGATCCAGAAAGGCAGGACAGGTCATGGAGAACAGGGAGCCTTGTTATGCTGATGGGCGGTATATAAATTGCCAACAGCCACTCTGGAGAAGTGTATGGTGTATCCTGAATGATGAAGGAAACAAAGCAACACAGCCTATGGCACTTCCACTTATGGTCCTATAGCTTAGGGAAATTAAAATCAAAAACACACAGCCACCCCAAAATTTGGGATGGCTCTGTTTACAAGAACCTTGTCTACAGTACAAGTTAAATATCCGAGAAAGGAAAAAATGGATAAAGAAGTTCTGGTACGCACGTACAATGGAATATCACTCAGCAATGAAATCTACGTCTTCAGGCCCATAGCGGCATAATGAGTGGATTCAGGTACGATGATTCTACGAGAAATAAGTCACACAGAAAAAGAAACATCATAAGATATCACTAATACACGGAATGTAAAGTTGGCTACACATGAACTGAATTACAAAACAGAACAGGGTCTCAAATTTAGAAAACCAACTTATGCTTGCTTATGGGGAAAGGTGAGTTGGGGTGCTGCATAAAACCAGAGATTGAAATTAGCACAGATACCGTTCCATAAGCCAAATATATAATAGACAAGCCCTACTCCTTGCTCAACGAAATGGACTCAACACCCCATATTCAACGTCTGGCAAGATACCTGACAAGTAAGAATCTTAAAACCCATGGATTTATATGTCTCCATAAGGAAATCAAGCGTGTGTACAGCGGCCTAAACGCAGCAGTGAAAATCCGATAAATCCCATTATCAAAATAAATTTCAAAAACAAAACACAATTTCAGTGAAATTGAGAGCAATTCTTAAATAATTCATTCAGGGCTTGTGATGCAACCTGGATTTACCACATCTACACCCAGAGCTGGGTGAGACATAAGGCTGGACACTTCGGGCTGATAGCATTGGTGAGGTTCGGTGAGCAAACGCAGACCCTTTGAAGTCATACTGCATGGTACCCATTCCATGGGTCCCAACTCTCCAGGTTTAAGGGATTCTTCCTTCAGCTAAAACATGCATGGGAAACCCAGACTATCGTCCGCCGTTGATTGGGAAACGTTTTCAAATGCATCTCAGTTTTCATCCCCTGGTACTCGGGTTCACCATTCCAGACGCTTTACTAACACTCTCCCCACTTGGAGAGTCAGTGCCTTTAACCTCCTGTTTGGCACAGTTTGCAATTTCTGCGCAAGATGAACAGGCATAGGGAGAACCAATGAGAGACTAGCTGTTGGCGTCTGCACGGGCAAATGGAACGCTCATTTCCCACCAGGAAGAGGAATTAACCAAAGGCTCAGCATGCCCTGCCGGAAACATATTAGGGCCTGAAGCAATCCTGCGGTTTTGCGGCCAGCTCACAAGAAAGCGAGTTGAAGAAAGGAGTTCAGGGGCACTGTAATTCACAAACATGCAGAGTTATGAATGTCAGCTATCGTCCAAAAATGTACTGAAGTAAGTCTTCAAAGAGGACTTGAAAGCGGGGTAGAATTTCAGGAAAACGATTTCAGGGGGTAGACTGGAATTGCACTTAAAGCATAGGAAAAGAGGCAGAATGTCGACAATGATGCACTTGGCCAAAAAGGGCGTATGCGTTTTTTCCTGAATATATTCAGGAAAAAACGCATACGCCCTTTTTGGCCAACCAAGCAAGCGTGTAAAGGAAATCTGCACTACAATGAAGTCTCACTGCCCCCCAGTCAAAAAGGCCATCTGAAAAAAGTGTAAAATCCAGAAAGGCAGGACAGGTCTTGGAGAACAGGGAGCCTTGTTATGCTGATGGGCGGGATGTAAATTGCCAACAGCCACTCTGGAGAAATGTATGGTGTATCCTGAAACACGTAGGAAACAAAGCAACACAGCCTATGGCACTTCCACTATGGTCCTATAGCTTAGGGTAATTAAAATCACAAACACACAGCCACCCCAAAGTTTGGGATGGCTCTGTTTACAAGAACCTTTTCTACGGTACAAGTTAAATATCCGAGAAAGGAAAAAATGGATAAAGAATATCTGGTACGCACGTACAATGGAAT